>NC_056732.1:5334359-5474983 GCF_019279795.1 Protopterus annectens | reverse complement strand
AAAAAGGAGGTTTGCTTACATTCCCTAAACAATTTAAATATTTCCCACACTGTTGCTATCAAAATCTTACAGAAAATGAAACACTTACGTAGTTCAATATGACCAGAGAAAAAAAATCAAAACGAACTGACTGCTAAGCGCAGAACATAAACTGCCAAACTGTAGACTGATTCACAGTAAATCAAAACAAAAATGCTAAACTAGTCGGACCTTGACTCACAGTGTGTGGAAATCAGGAAAGAACATTTTCAAAACAGCGAATACAACTCAGACTATTTGCTAGCCAAGCATCCCAAAAACTACAAATAAAACAATGCATCATCAAAAAATTAATTCTGCAGGACATGGGCATGTAGGATAGAAAACACGATGCGTAAACTGTGACAAACGCATGCCGATTTTAGACTTAGGAGACGCCAGCATTTCACCCAGCATTACACATAGAACTAAACCGAGTAACATTAAAAGTCATTAAAAAATACAGGCCCCCTAATATAACATAGCAGCAATAAATACGAAAGAGCTACAGTAACCAACTAACTCAGCAGCAGCATACAACAGGGAAGCACGTGGCACACGCACAAACAAAAGTTATACAGTCTATCAATGTGCAGTAAAATACTTGCGAGCACAAAATATCAGGTCTAGTAATACAAACAGGGGCTCCATGTAAAATTAACATTTGGCTTCATTAGGAAAACTTACCTTTCTAATCAAGAAATAATTCCAGTCAAGATGCAGGCAATCCAAACAGTGCTGAGGTCCGATCAATCAAGTCGACAGGATACACTCACTAAGAAAAAGAGTTCCACACGCTACTACGTCCCTTTTATTGTGGGTAAGAGTGGGCTGGGCAAGGCAGCTCTGACATCACAATGTGGGTGGCTCATCTATAGAGCATTGAAATCAGGCTGTGGTTACGTCAATTTGGGGGAGGAAATTTGCTGAGGACTATAGCAAGAGCTACGGCAGATGTGACGGCATCATTTACGAGCCAGCTCGAGGTTTTCCAACTTTGGGTTTAAAACGGAAACTCCTACAGTACGGAAACATAATTAGGCTAAGAGGTAAAACAGTCGAGTGGATTATTTTGTAAAGCTGCGGTGTTTACTTTTTAATCTGGTATCAAATAACGGGGACTAAACGGACACCAGGTTGAGCAATCTAGTTTAATATCCCGTTGTTCTCCTTTAACAGTGTGATACACTGTCTGCCTTTAAGAAGGAGCTGGATATCTGGATGGGTTTCTTAAATTCACCCCTGGTATGACAGGCCTGACCTTCCATGAGAAGAGAGGCAAAGCCTAAGGGTGGCTATTGGCAAGGTGGAAATAGCCTACCATGTCAGTTGCCTTGTAACTCCTATGAGTTCCAGTGCCTGCTATGTTTGTATTCAGTGAAAAAGTAACAAAAATGTTTGGCATGTATAGTTGCAAACTAGGAAATTGAATGCTACAAAGCAGTGAGCAATGTCAAAAGGCAACTAAGGCTAGAGAAAGAGCCAATGCATCCTTGGTGCCTTTACCTATCAATGAGGATCCATTTCAGATGGTAGCTATATATATATTATAGAAACACTGATTTATTCTGGAACTACTGAATTATTGTAATGTATTCTGAAGTTATGACTTCAACTTTTATTGAAGCTGAAAAATAGTTGACACTTTGCTTATAATATTTAGTAAAGTATTTTTTTTTCTAAAAAGAAGTTTTAACATGTATATATGTTAGCTTTGTGTTAGAAATTTTGAAATGGTTGTGAAAGAAATGTGGAGTGAAGCAGTGAAAGCTTTTTTTCATTTTCAGACTTATGGTCTGGTAGAGCAATTCAGTTATAATTCCAATAGTGTATTAGTAGTATTTGTAAATCACTTTAAACAGCAGAAGTACCTTTTTGTGTAACAAATTCCTTAGTGCTAAGATCACTGCTTCAAGGCTCTAGGGTCTGATGTTTGAACCTAACTTTTGGTCACTGCCAGTGTGGAGTTGTACAGTGTCCTTGTGCTTGCATGGTATTCTCCAGGTACTTATGTTTTCTCCTTAGTACATGATGGTTTACTGGCCACACTAAAATTATTTGTATATCTTACTTTTGACCTTGTGACCTGGGTTGTGGCTGAAAGGACCCAAGAAAGAACAGAAATACAAATAAATAAATAAATAAATGAAAAATTTACTGAACAGGTACAACACAGCAATAATCAAATGTTCAGCAGAAGCAAAACTGTTACATGACCAAAAAGCAGAAGCCCAGACATAAACTGTTGGGGCAGAACACATTCTAAGTTGCTTTGAAAGGCAATTTGCTACTGTTAAGGTAAATAATACTAATTACAATACAGAGTTGCCAGGAAGTAGGTAGACATTTAAATTATACTACATTAAGCATGTTAAAACCTTAGTGTAATAGTGATGCTTCATTCTTAGTATATACAAAGGGTTAAAGAAAAACACTGCAGCTTGATAGCACAGAGGTTAAGGGGGATTACCAACTAGTAGACCTGGGTTTGAAACCTGTTTAGACCAAAACTAGACAGCAGCAGCAGTATCTGTGTGTGGAAAAAAGGCCTGTCAATCTATTTCTGCAATGTATGCTATGAAAGCTCTATGGGATCTACTCATAGAGTCACCCTGAGTTGTTTGTGACTTGGGGGCAATTACTTTGTTAAAGGAGGACAGTATGTAAAATTCTTAGATCTCTTAACTGAAGTTCAATCAGGAACTTCTGTTGCTAACAGCACTGACAAAACGTGTAAACCGCCTGTGACAGTGTAAGGTATTGCCATCTGTGCCAGGGAGAATAGGGCAGTGCATGTGCAACATAAGCCAGCATAGTTAGCTGAAGTTTTGAAAATAATTTTGTTTCATTTGACTGTCACACTGACTTGTGCAGATGCCTGTGTTAAAAATGTATCAATAGTGTTATAACCGATTAAATGTTTATGTTTAAACAAAGAATTCTGGAAGGGAAGAGTAGAAGTTTTTGAAATTGTTCTATAGCTTTCAGATACTGCAATGGATCTTCACAGGGCTCTGAGTGTGTACTGTACCGAGTCAGGTGATCAAATGTGATGTCATTTCATAACCAGCACTGAGAGGTTGGAACTCTCACAGGAGTTTGTTTTGTTTTGTTTTCCTTGGAACCCAATATAAACAGTTATCACAGTCAGTTAGTTAGTTAGTTCAGTTCAATTAGTTGGAATCTCATCATCTTGTCTTGTGGAAGTAAGCATCTCAGCATCTAATCTTGCCTTCCTATATTAATTAAGTTAGCTAGTGAACAGTTATTCTTCAGACAGTCAGGAAATGCAGTGAGATTAGCTAATAATTGTTTTTCTGCATCCATTTGAAATCTGTCCAACTGTGTTATTTTTATTTCTCCTGTGATTGAAACGGTGGTGTTTATTCTACTTAGATATTTAGTATTCTCATGTTTTCTATTTTATTATTTATTATTAGATATTTTTATAACTTTCATTGTGGCTGGTCGTTTAGAGAATACTTTTAACATTTTGAGAGTATTTGTGATTATTTTAGTGACGCCTTCGCTACTCCAAAAAGTCTTGCTGCTTTGGTTACACTCTACCATTTATATTAGTATTATTTTACTCAGTATGACTGGATACCCTTGTAAAAGCCTTAGAGTCATTGACTGGTGGCAACGTGGTTACCTTATAGTCTGGGCAGAAGAGGTACAGCTAGTAAATCTGTGCCAACCTTTACCAGGAGTGTGTGTGAAAATCAAATGCCCAGATGTGGGTGTGTCAGCTATTTGAAACTGGGACACAATGCTTTAAAGTAAGTCTTGTTGGGGATCTGGAGAGACAGAGAGTCCAGTCCCAGGTCTGGAGTGTATTCCCTGTGTGCTCTTGGGGAAACTGTGCTTGATGCAGAGAGCTGAATTTGAAAATACTGTGTAAATCCATTCCTATTTTTAGTGACCATCTCTTACCAGTGTCAGTAGTGAAGATTGAGGCTTCTTGTTTACTGGCCTGGGGTAGAGAGGCCATCACACAGGCCAGCACCTTTTACTACAAAACAACTAACTAGACTGCCCATATTAATGTGTATCCATGTTGAAGTCAACCATATAGTCTAACATTTCCTCTGAGGAGGATGTATATGTGAAATAATTTGCACAGGTATGTTTGTATGAAGGTTTGTATATTTCTCCCTGAAGTCCACTCAATTTGTATATGAATAGTAGTTATAGTCAAACTTGCTGTGTGACCTGGAAGCTGCTGATCACAACAGTAGTCCTAGAAATGGAACTAATGATCTTTTCACAGCATCATTTAAAACAGAAAACATAGAAAGAATAAAGACAGCCTTTCGAATGAACCGCTTGTGCAAAGAGCAGTCTCTCTAGTGAGAATCTGGAAGTATTACCTGTAAGTCAGACCAAACAATGTTATTTGTATTTGTTAACTGGGGTAGAGCACTGATTTCCATAGACTTTTTTTAGACTCAGCCTATCTGATTCATAGGCAATTACTATGTTAGCCGCCCTTATAAGGTCATTTTAAGCCTAGCCGATTTCTCTAGGAGTGAAAACCAAACTCTGTACTTTATATTTATGAGGTAAACACCTTAACCATTATACCAACCCCCAACCACCCATTTGCCAGTCCTCAGCCCCCTGCTTGCCAATGCAAACTCTCCACTTGCTCATACACACAACATTAGGCAATGAAGGCCGAGGGAATCAGACAATGGACTACTGGACCGCAGCTGGTTAACAGACACTTGATCCTCTGTGCCAACTGCCAGACATTACAATGGAATAGAGGACTTAACTTCATTTGTTTGACAGCAGGACAGCCTGTCTACCCTACCCTTAAATATATATTCAGTTGCCAAAAATTCATTTTTCGTCACCCCTTCCCCATTTCCACTGTATATTTTTGAATGCCTCTGTTGATTCTTTTCCCACCATGCCATGCATTGTAGAAGAAAGTTCCTTGTGTCAACAACCCCCTCTGAAGAAAATGTTTTTGCATACATGATAAAAAGCTGCTTCTCACAACATGCAGACTGAACCATTCCTGCATCCTCAGTCCTTTTGTTTAGCGTGACTTCTTCCTATACTAAGACATAATATAAAGCACACATATTGCATTGCCTTTGTCTATTCTGGCATCTAGAAGAAAGAGTCCCAGTTCTTTAAGACTCTTCTCATATCCATTCCCTTTAATTTCCTATACCAGTCTGGCTACTTTCTAATGAAGTCCATACAGCAGCCTGGTATCTCTGATTAAATGATCTCCCATGCTGTACCCAGCAATCAAGGAGCTGGCTTGACTATCGGGTGCTGTGCTAGAAGGGGCACTTCTGTCCATCTAGAATCTATTCAACTAAGAATACATTATAGCATTTTGTTTCCTGCTGCTGCAACCATTTCATATTGCTTGTACTTAATCAGATTGTGACATTTATACACCTAGTTTTTTTTCCTGCTCTGTTCTATCAGTTCTATTTCACTGATACTGTATATCATGGTTATTGTTTCGCAAGTGTAAAACCATGCATTTCTTTTTATTAAATCCTAACCATTATCTTTCTGTCTGCCTATTCAGTGTTTTCAAATCTTTTTGCAGACTGTCCTGCACATCCGCATTTGATGTATCAGTTTTTAATTTATCTGTTTGCAGGCTGGTTTTGTTTTCTCTCACTTTTGATCTGTCTGAAAATTATATACTTAAAACCACTGAACATGAGAGTAACTTGTAAGGTACACCACAAATGATTTTTTTTGTTTCTGTCATCATAATTACATATCCTACCCTTTAACAAAGCTTCAGTCCAATCTCTTAACCATGGTCCCACCTCTACCCATTGAATTTCTTATGTAGTACTGAAGCAAATGCCTTTGTTGAACTCTTACTTAAACATCTATAGGAATTCATCTAATTATTTTATGATCCATTCATAAAACAGAATCATATTCACTGGACAAATTTCTTTTGCCATGAAACCTTGTTTCTTCAGATCCTGAAGATTATTGCCTTTTGAAAAGCAAACACTCTGTCTCTTAGAATTCATAGGTTCATAGATTCATAGGTTGGTACCAGGCTATCGGCCCTAGCGCCTATACAAGCCTAGCCATAACAATTCCCTGGCTATTTCTTCCCACAGTTTTTACTTCCTTGGAACCCTGTCTATCAGGGCGACTGTCGTGATCCCCGGGGTGAATTTCCTATCTCCCATCCAGTCATCAAGATTCCTTTTGAAGAGGACCAAAGAGGCACTCTTCTTGACATGTATGGGTAGTCTATTCCACAGTCTGGGGAGTCTCTGGGTCAGGAACCTATCCCTGCAGCATGTTTTGTTTATTGTGATGACAAGGTTTAGATCCCTGGAGCATGTGTCTCTGAGAGATTGGAATTTCTTTAAGTATAGCATGTCCAACAGCTTTGGGTTTGACATGGCCTTGTATGTTAAGCAGAGATTGCCTCTGAGTAGATGATATGCGACAGAGTATAGCTGGAGTTTTTTTAGATGGACAGCATAGGGCATCTGCTTTAGGCCTGTAATTATTTTAGTGAGGTATTTCTGCAGCCTTTCCAGTTGTTGCAGAGGTCTTGAGAGGTACATACCAAACGGGGCATTGTATTCTATAATGGGTTGAATGAGGAATGAGTACAGTGGGACAATGACCTCCTTTTTTTCTGGATGAAAAGCCCTTAGTGATGAGGTGTGCCACATAGATGGATTTCCTGACTGTTGTAGCAATGTAGTTATCGAAGTTGAGACCACTGTCCAACTGCATCCCTATATCTCTTATCACACTTTCGGTGTTTAGTGTACTGCCACCTATGTGGTAATTCACGGGTACATGTATTTTCCCAAAGGAGATAACTATACATTTCTTGGCATTGAGCTTGAGTCCATGGCTCTGGCACCAAGCATCTGTATTTGTAAGGCCCTTTTGTAGAACATCCACATAATTTGGGGATTCGATAATGGCTCCCAGTTTGCAGTCATCTGCAAACTTTGTTAGCCAGAGTCCCTTAGTGTTGGCCTGTACTTCAGAGAAGTAGATGCCAATCAAGAGCGGTCCCAGGACTGAACCCTGCGGTACTCCACTTGTCACTTGTTTGGAGCTGGATTTGGGGTTGGCTACTTTTACAGTGTGGGTTCTGTCAGTAAGCCAGTTGGCAACCCATCGAGTGGCATAGGGATTAATGCCAAGCTTAGTAAGTTTATCTATGATTCCAGAGTGGGGGATGGTGTCGAAGGCCTTGGTGAGGTCCAAATAGGCTGTGTGGACTGCCTTACCCTCGTCTGCAGCTCTGGAGACTGATTCGAAAGAAGTCAGTCAGGTTCAGGAGAAAAGATCGGCCCTTCACGAACCCAAACTGGGTTTTTTGCAGGTGACAATCTCCCCACACCCTCAATTCATGATCACTAAAGCATGAAGAAAGGAACATCTCCCAAAAGAAAGTTATCACTGCTGGTGCATGCTTAGAAACTGTACCAGCACTTATTTCCTATGGAAAACAGCAAATGGGATTTCAATTTGCTGAGCTGAACTGAATCGGATTGCAACTCATCTAGCCAAAGCTCAATGAGGTTTTGAGAAGCTGGTCTATCCTCGGATTCTTGTAAGCATTAGACTCAGTTTCACATTAAAACAGTAGAATTGAGAGTCACCCTTCTTATGTCTTCATCTAAATTAAATCTAAGAACACTTACTTTATATTCAACTACTATATTTTGATTAGTTAGTAATTGCCGCCAAGTCCAACAAACTGTCTGCACATGTTAAGGGTACAACAACAGGGAAAGTACTGTTACAATGCTTACACAAATGCGGAGTATATCCTACTAAAACTGAATACTGTCTAGTCTAAGCCCAACTGCCAAGAAGTATATTAAATGCACTGGTGTTGAGTACTACCTAGCTTTTTTTATACTAATGTGTATAAATTATTAGACTGTACATGCAATACTTTTATGTTAATATATGCCTGTATAGCATAATAGACTAAGATATTTTTTTCTTATTTTACTACTTTGAAAACGTCTGCTGCTAATTAATTTTCCTGTTCTGTGAATGTAACTTGTTGACTGTTTCACTCCTGTGTATCTGCTGCATAAATTAAATAGTATCCCAAGCCTCCCTAGCATTCCTATGTTAGTACTCTCACTCACCCTCATCTCATCTTCCACATCCTAGTATCTCCCACTTACTCTCAGCTCACACTGTCCTCTCGGTCAGTCCACTACCGATTGTTAGTATGCTTTCCTGAATCATTTAACTTGCTACCCCCTTACAATTATCCTGCTAACATTTTTGTCCCTTTTTCTTACAGTTAGTCTACAGTGCATTACCTAACCTAAGCCTCCCACCATTCCTGATTTTCCTGGCTTCCAGACAGAAAAAGAAGCTCTATGCAGGAATCCTCCACTGTTCTCTCAACTTCCTTTGCTTGTCCAATGATATCGACCTAAAGTGTATGTATCCCAGGGGAAGTCATTGTAACCAGTCTATGTTGTATTTACCCCTGCCTTCCACTGCTGGCAGCCTTCTGTGGACTTCTTTTTACCCCATTATTAGGCCCTTACAGTACTTATTACCTTTCCCTACGCTGCTCTAAGTGCTCTTGTCTTCTACTGTTTCTCCACTAGGTGGCAGCACATACCTATCTTGCTTAAGTATCCACCTATCCCCTAAGTTACCATATATTGAATCCTCTCCTAAGGACCCATTAATTGCCTGCCACTAGCATCCTATCTCTCTGACCGTCTCTGTTCTTACCTCACAAACAGTTACACCAAACAAGTGCTACATCCTCCTTACTTTCCTTATCACTGATCTCACTTACCTAATCACTGATTGTTTCTTCTCAGTCTTGCCTTCTTCCTTTCTCTTTGTTTCTACCCGCTCCATTCGCCCTGTGGGCTCACTCTGCTCCCCTCCATACCTCCAATTTCCACCCACCCCCAGAGGTCCTACTCTTATACTTTCTAACCACACCCCTTCCTCTTCTCATTAACCTCTACACATTTCCAATTGGCCAATTTTCTCTTATCTTCCCACCTCTTTACCACTCCACTCCATACTCACCACACCCTCATATCTCTATACACTCTCAGCCTAAACACTTCCATCTCTAAATATATTTCTAACAAATAGCCAATCCTTCCCAATGGCTAATCCTACCATCCCTTCGCAGATTCCACTCTGCTTTACTCTTGTATCACTACCACTTTTAACCTTTGCCTATTTACTTTCCTCTTATGAACACCCTATATATCCATACACTGACTACCCCAACCAACATACTAACTCTCAACCTTTACCATACCTACATAACCATGCAAACATAATATGCTCACCCAGCTATCTACTTGCTAAGTATCATAGAACACTACATATTAAATATAATTCACTACATCTCAAGAGACTGTTATTTCCATATAGCAAGCTGCCTAACCTAAGCTATCTAGGACAACTCCTCTCATTAAAGGATGGTGATATTCATCCTAACCCAAGCCCTACAGCAACCTCTACCTCTCTCCAAAAACAAAATCAATCAACCAATTACCCCCTCACTAAACCACCTAACTCCCTCCTACTAGCTCATCTAAATATATGTAGTATTAACAACAAAGTAACTCAACTCCATGCTCTCCTACAAGTATACTCCTTTGACATTACCTGCCTAACAGAAACATGGCTAAAACCTAGTATCAAGGATAATGAAATTATCCCACCTGGATATAATATGCTAAGAACTGCTAGAGTAGCTAAGAAAGGTGGAGGGGTTGCTATTTTATTCAAATCTGGATTACAATTAACCACATACAACTGTAATCTACCTCTAGATTCCCATACTGAAATTCTCATCTCTAAGCTTGAACTTAACAATGCCAAATCAATCTACATTATCTGTATCTATCTGGCCCCTGGAAATAACATAGCCACCATGGAAAATATCCTTTCCTGGCTATCCCAACACCTGCCTCAAGAAACTATAATCCTAGGCGATATAAACTTGGATTGGAATTCCTATTGTACTAGCCTTCCTACCTCCCACATTAACCTACATGTTTTTTTCTCAAACCATTACCTCACTCACCAGAATAAATAAAGCTAACAAGAAAGCTAGCATACTAGACTGGATTCTTATAAGCAATCATACTCACTACTATAATCCTGGAACCCTCCCTGATGATATAAGTGACCACTCACTTACCTACTTCATCAGGCATAAAACCAACACTCCTATTCTAACCTCTATCAGAAGTATTAGATCCAAAAAGAAACGTAACCCTGCTTTATTTCAAATGGAACTAAGAGCATGCAATTGGGTTCCCTTAAAACACCTCCCTTTAGATGAAGCCGTTAATTTTTTTAATACTACCTCCCTTTCCATTCTCAATCATCACGCTCCAACCAGATCTATTAGAATTAAGGCCAACTCTGCCCCATGGCTATCCAATGAAACCAAACATACAATTCAACTCAGAAATAAATATTAGGCCAAATGGAGAATGACCAAAATCCCTGTTGATCAACAAACCTTTAGACAACTTAGAAATGACACTAAGAAGCCCATACTTAATGATAAAAAAATATTACTTACACTTTCAACAACCTAATCACAACAAACCACAAAAGTTCTGGGCTAGCATTAAGCAGTTACCCCACCCAGGTCAATCCACTACACCTAACCCCCAAAATACAGACCAGAAAAACCCTATCCATGCAGCTAATACCTTCAACACCTTCTTTACAGATGCTATCCAAACATTAGCTAGTCAGCTATCACCTAATACCTTCACACTACCTTCTTACACCTCAACCCCACCCCCTCCTTTTCAGTTCCAACCAGTCCCAACCAAACTTATTCAAAACCTTTTGAATAAACTGAAACCATGCTCTCCTTCAGCAGACCAACTGCCTTCTGAATTTCTACAGTTATCCTCTAATGCTATTGCCTACCCTATTTCCATATTGATAAATAGAACTATAAGCGAAGGTCACATCCCCACCTTGTGGAAAGTCTCCCATGTTATCCCCCTGCATAAAGGAGGACACTCCATTGCGCTATTAAACTATCGCCCTATTGCCCTACTCTCTCCAGTAGCTAAGATTATGGAGAAATGTATCCAAAGGCAATTACTCCACCACTTAATTGAAAACAATTTACTTTCCAACTGTCAGCATGGTTTCAGACCATCACACAGCACTACCACTGTCATCCTTTCCTTTACTGATTACATCAACAAACAATGAAACCTAAATAATCTTTTTTCTGCTCTATTTATTGACCTGTCTAAAGCATTTGACATGGTAAACCACCAGATTCTCATAAACATACTAAAATCTCAGTCATTAGACCCACTTTCCATAAAATGGTTCCAATCCTACCTTGACAAACGGCAGCAAGCAGTACTATGGCATAACACTCTATCCACCCATCTACCCATTACTATAGGCATCCCCCAGGGGTCCATACTAGGACCTCTTCTCTTCTCCATATTTATAAATGACCTTCATCTAGCTATCCCCCAAGCCACTTGCATACAATATGCTGATGACTCCACACTACTATGCTCAGCCACATCCTCCCAAGACCTTCACTCTCTCACCCAAAAGGTATTCAACATAGTAGAACAATGGTTCACTCAGCGTTGCCTTCTTCTGAACCCAAAGAAAACCAAACTCCTCCTCTTCACTCCTACTCAAAAGTTCACTCCTCTTCATTTCTCTGTGACATCCACCAATGGTACCATAATATCTCCAGACTTTACCACTAAACTTCTAGGTGTCACCATTGACAATAATCTGAACTTCGACATCCATATCAACAATACTATAAAGACTGTCAACAAAAAAAATTGGCACTCTCTATAGGATTAAACCCTTCCTTTCTCCTACTGTCAAAATTAGTATAGCTCACACTCATTTGATCTCTACACTCCTTTACACTTCTCCTATTTTTACTAATCTATTCAAGACTGTCTTGAGCAAATTGGAATAATCCTATAATAACATTGCAAGATTTGCAACAGGAAACCCATTTAGAACACACTGTTGTATAAATCTAAATCAGCTAGGATGGTTAGAACTACAACACGTGATTAAATTGCACCAACTAACCATTGCCCACAACATTCTTTACAAACCTTCTAATAGTCCTAGTTTATTTAGCCTTATCACCCCCTATAAAAATCTGAAGTCTCTACACTCCTCACACAAACGTCTTGTACACACCTCCAAATCTAATAACAGGGCTGGGGATTCTCTCTTCTCTTATACTGTAGGTAAATTCTGGAATCTTCTCCCTAATGACCTCTCCTCACTTACTTCCTTATCACTCTTCAAAAACAGACTTAAACTTGACCTCAAATCATACTGGCTACGTCCCTGTACCAAACGAGACCAGCCATCTATCTCTTTATACTTGACCTTCCCTACCTTGTGCTTACTATCCACTGTTACATCTTCCTTCTTACTATACTTCTCTCATGTCTCCCTATCCTGTGCTTACTATCCACTGTTACATCTTCCTTCTTACTATACTTCTCTCATGTCTCCCTATCCTGTGCTTACTACCCACTGTCACATCTTCCTTCTTACTATACTTCTCTCATGTCTCCCTATCCTGTGCTTACTATCCACTGTTACATCTTCCTTCTTACTATACTTCTCTCATGTCTCCCTATCCTGTGCTTACTATCCACTGTTACATCTTCCTTCTTACTATACTTCTCTCATGTCTCCCTATCCTGTGCTTACTACCCACTGTTACATCTTCCTTCTTACTATACTTCTCTCATGTCTCCCTATCCTGTGCTTACTATCCACTGTCACATCTTCCTTCTTACTATACTTCTCTCATGTCTCCCTATCCTGTGCTTACTACCCACTGTTACATCTTCCTTCTTACTATACTTCTCTCATGTCTCCCTATCTTGTGCTTACTACCCACTGTTACATCTTCCTTCTTACTATACTTCTCTCATGTCTCCCTATCCTGTGCTTACTATCCACTGTTACATCTTCCTTCTTACTATACTTCTCTCATGTCTCCCTATCCTGTGCTTACTACCCACTGTCACATCTTCCTTCTTACTATACTTCTCTCATGTCTCCCTATCCTGTGCTTACTATCCACTGTTACATCTTCCTTCTTACTATACTTCTCTCATGTCTCCCTATCCTGTGCTTACTATCCACTGTTACATCTTCCTTCTTACTATACTTCTCTCATGTCTCCCTATCCTGTGCTTACTATCCACTGTTACATCTTCCTTCTTACTATACTTCTCTCATGTCTCCCTATCCTGTGCTTACTATCCACTGTTACATCTTCCTTCTTACTATACTTCTCTCATGTCTCCCTATCTTGTGCTTACTATCCACTGTTACATCTTCCTTCTTACTATACTTCTCTCATGTCTCCCTATCCTGTGCTTACTATCCACTGTTACATCTTCCTTCTTACTATACTTCTCTCATGTCTCCCTATCCTGTGCTTACTATCCACTGTTACATCTTCCTTCTTACTATACTTCTCTCATGTCTCCCTATCCTGTGCTTACTATCCACTGTTACATCTTCCTTCTTACTATACTTCTCTCATGTCTCCCTATCCTGTGCTTACTATCCACTGTTACATCTTCCTTCTTACTATACTTCTCTCATGTCTCCCTATCCTGTGCTTACTATCCACTGTTACATCTTCCTTCTTACTATACTTCTCTCATGTCTCCCTATCCTGTGCTTACTATCCACTGTTACATCTTCCTTCTTACTATACTTCTCTCATGTCTCCCTATCCTGTGCTTACTATCCACTGTTACATCTTCCTTCTTACTATACTTCTCTCATGTCTCCCTATCCTGTGCTTACTATCCACTGTTACATCTTCCTTCTTACTATACTTCTCTCATGTCTCCCTATCCTGTGCTTACTATCCACTGTTACATCTTCCTTCTTACTATACTTCTCTCATGTCTCCCTATCCTGTGCTTACTATCCACTGTTACATCTTCCTTCTTACTATACTTCTCTCATGTCTCCCTATCCTGTGCTTACTATCCACTGTTACATCTTCCTTCTTACTATACTTCTCTCATGTCTCCCTATCCTGTGCTTACTATCCACTGTTACATCTTCCTTCTTACTATACTTCTCTCATGTCTCCCTATCCTGTGCTTACTATCCACTGTTACATCTTCCTTCTTACTATACTTCTCTCATGTCTCCCTATCCTGTGCTTACTATCCACTGTTACATCTTCCTTCTTACTATACTTCTCTCATGTCTCCCTATCCTGTGCTTACTATCCACTGTTACATCTTCCTTCTTACTATACTTCTCTCATGTCTCCCTATCCTGTGCTTACTATCCACTGTTACATCTTCCTTCTTACTATACTTCTCTCATGTCTCCCTATCCTGTGCTTACTATCCACTGTTACATCTTCCTTCTTACTATACTTCTCTCATGTCTCCCTATCCTGTGCTTACTATCCACTGTTACATCTTCCTTCTTACTATACTTCTCTCATGTCTCCCTATCCTGTGCTTACTATCCACTGTTACATCTTCCTTCTTACTATACTTCTCTCATGTCTCCCTATCCTGTGCTTACTATCCACTGTTACATCTTCCTTCTTACTATACTTCTCTCATGTCTCCCTATCCTGTGCTTACTATCCACTGTTACATCTTCCTTCTTACTATACTTCTCTCATGTCTCCTAGCCTTGTGCTTTTACTACATCTTCCTTCTTACTATACTTCTCTCATCTTCCTTCTTACTATACTTCTCTCATGTCTCCCTATCCTGTGCTTACTACCCACTGTTACATCTTCCTTCTTACTATACTTCTCTCATGTCTCCCTATCCTGTGCTTACTATCCACTGTTACATCTTCCTTCTTACTATACTTCTCTCATGTCTCCCTAGCCTGTGCTTACTATCCACTGTTACATCTTCCTTCTTACTATACTTCTCTCATGTCTCCCTATCCTGTGCTTACTACCCACTGTTACATCTTCCTTCTTACTATACTTCTCTCATGTCTCCCTATCCTGTGCTTACTACCCACTGTTACATCTTCCTTCTTACTATACTTCTCTCATGTCTCCCTATCCTGTGCTTACTATCCACTGTTACATCTTCCTTCTTACTATACTTCTCTCATGTCTCCCTAGCCTGTGCTTACTATCCACTGTTACATCTTCCTTCTTACTATACTTCTCTCATGTCTCCCTATCCTGTGCTTACTATCCACTGTTACATCTTCCTTCTTACTATACTTCTCTCATGTCTCCCTATCCTGTGCTTACTATCCACTGTTACATCTTCCTTCTTACTATACTTCTCTCATGTCTCCCTATCCTGTGCTTACTATCCACTGTTACATCTTCCTTCTTACTATACTTCTCTCATGTCTCCCTATCCTGTGCTTACTATCCACTGTTACATCTTCCTTCTTACTATACTTCTCTCATGTCTCCCTATCCTGTGCTTACTATCCACTGTTACATCTTCCTTCTTACTATACTTCTCTCATGTCTCCCTATCCTGTGCTTACTATCCACTGTTACATCTTCCTTCTTACTATACTTCTCTCATGTCTCCTATCCTGTGCTTACTATCCACTGTTACATCTTCCTTCTTACTATACTTCTCTCATGTCTCCCTATCCTGTGCTTACTATCCTCTGTTACATCTTCCTTCTTACTATACTTCTCACATGTCCCCCATCCTGTGCTTACTATCCACTGTTACATCTTCCTTCTTACTATACTTCTCTCATGTCTCCCTATCCTGTGCTTACTATCCACTGTTACATCTTCCTTCTTACTATACTTCTCTCATGTCTCCCTATCCTGTGCTTACTATCCACTGTTACATCTTCCTTCTTACTATACTTCTCTCATGTCTCCCTATCCTGTGCTTACTATCCACTGTTACATCTTCCTTCTTACTATACTTCTCACGTCTCCCTATCCTGTGCTTACTATCCACTGTTACATCTTCCTTCTTACTATACTTCTCTCATGTCTCCCTATCCTGTGCTTACTATCCACTGTTACATCTTCCTTCTTACTATACTTCTCTCATGTCTCCCTATCCTGTGCTTACTATCCACTGTTACATCTTCCTTCTTACTATACTTCTCTCATGTCTCCCTATCCTGTGCTTACTATCCACTGTTACATCTTCCTTCTTACTATACTTCTCTCATGTCTCCCTATCCTGTGCTTACTATCCACTGTTACATCTTCCTTCTTACTATACTTCTCTCATGTCTCCCTATCCTGTGCTTACTATCCACTGTTACATCTTCCTTCTTACTATACTTCTCTCATGTCTCCCTATCCTGTGCTTACTATCCACTGTTACATCTTCCTTCTTACTATACTTCTCTCATGTCTCCCTATCCTGTGCTTACTATCCACTGTTACATCTTCCTTCTTACTATACTTCTCTCATGTCTCCCTATCCTGTGCTTACTATCCACTGTTACATCTTCCTTCTTACTATACTTCTCTCATGTCTCCCTATCCTGTGCTTACTATCCACTGTTACATCTTCCTTCTTACTATACTTCTCTCATGTCTCCCTATCCTGTGCTTACTACCCACTGTTACATCTTCCTTCTTACTATACTTCTCTCTATCCTGTGATTACTATCCACTGTTACATCTTCCTTCTTACTATACTTCTCTCATGTCTCCCTATCCTGTGCTTACTATCCACTGTTACATCTTCCTTCTTACTATACTTCTCTCATGTCTCCCTATCCTGTGCTTACTATCCACTGTTACATCTTCCTTCTTACTATACTTCTCTCATGTCTCCCTATCCTGTGCTTACTATCCACTGTTACATCTTCCTTCTTACTATACTTCTCTCATGTCTCCCTATCTTGTGCTTACTATCCACTGTTACATCTTCCTTCTTACTATACTTCTCTCATGTCTCCCTATCCTGTGCTTACTATCCACTGTTACATCTTCCTTCTTACTATACTTCTCTCATGTCTCCCTATCCTGTGCTTACTATCCACTGTTACATCTTCCTTCTTACTATACTTCTCTCATGTCTCCCTATCCTGTGCTTACTATCCACTGTTACATCTTCCTTCTTACTATACTTCTCTCATGTCTCCTATCCTGTGCTTACTATCCACTGTTACATCTTCCTTCTTACTATACTTCTCTCATGTCTCCCTATCCTGTGCTTACTATCCACTGTTACATCTTCCTTCTTACTATACTTCTCTCATGTCTCCCTATCCTGTGCTTACTATCCACTGTTACATCTTCCTTCTTACTATACTTCTCTCATGTCTCCCTATCCTGTGCTTACTATCCACTGTTACATCTTCCTTCTTACTATACTTCTCTCATGTCTCCCTATCCTGTGCTTACTATCCACTGTTACATCTTCCTTCTTACTATACTTCTCTCATGTCTCCCTATCCTGTGCTTACTATCCACTGTTACATCTTCCTTCTTACTATACTTCTCTCATGTCTCCCTATCCTGTGCTTACTATCCACTGTTACATCTTCCTTCTTACTATACTTCTCTCATGTCTCCCTATCCTGTGCTTACTATCCACTGTTACATCTTCCTTCTTACTATACTTCTCTCATGTCTCCCTATCCTGTGCTTACTATCCACTGTTACATCTTCCTTCTTACTATACTTCTCTCATGTCTCCCTATTAGGCATCATTTCACTTCTCCTTATATACCTTTTTTTCTAATAAATGCTTGTAAAATCACTTCACAACTAACTTCCTTTCTCCACTATTGTCTTTACCTGTAATTAGTCCCTGTACCTTCTTTTTGCACTGTTTATGACTCTTGTCCTCTTTACAAATCCAGTGCTAATCTCTATGCCTTATTGCACATATTACCATTGCTTGGTTATTTTTATTATATTTTTTACTATTTTTGCTATTTTATTTTTTTTATTACAAATTTTTTTTTGCTTTTTGTAGTTTGTAATTTGTTATTTTTATTTGTATTTTATTCATGTCTTGGAGCTTATCTCCCCGGGCCTCTACTGAAAATGGACATATATTCAGTTAGACTAGCCCAGTCAACAAATGTAAAATAAAAATAAATAAATAACCTCCTTTTGTGGTGTAAAATTCCTTCCTTCCTTTCTTACCTCACATGTGATATCCTCATGTGCATAAATTGCCACTCCTTCCCATGAAGAAAATTCCTGGTGGTTTCAGATGAAGCATTTGTTTACACTGAGAATTATACTTCTGTATCTTGAAGTACATAAACTCGTAAAAGCAAATTATAGTCAGCTAGGAAAGAATCTGTCATTTTTTAGGTATGAAAATGAAGAGAGGGGTCCGGTACATACTCAACCTATCCTGGTCGCTGAGCTGCATCAGTGGCTCAGAAAGTGCTGAGGTGAGAACAAAAATTCTAAATCTAAAACTATTTTTCAAATCATGACACTTATTCTGGGTTGCTGAGCATATCAGATACCACAAAAGGTAAAACTAATTTGCAAGTGTAAAATTAAAGACTATACATATACTAAAACAGTCCAACATAACAACATCTCAGATACTTATTATAGCCATGCAATGACATCCTGCCAATGACATTTTGGTGGTGCTGCAGTAGTGTTGTCACCTCACAGATAGACGTTGTCCTGTTCAGTTCTCAGCTAGAGCATCTTCTGTGTGGAGACATGTGTGAATGGGCATACCTACGTTGAAGGTTGTGCATCAGGGCTGGCAACTCGGCACGTAAAAATCTACTGCCAATCATTAGCGGACCGGAGTTCTGCTGTGGTGACCCCTAACCGGGAAAAGCCAAAAGACACAACAACAACAATGCTGAAGGTTTGCCAGAAGCACATCACACACAAATAAAATCTGATATATGTCAGTAATAAACATTCCAAGAAAAGTGACAATAGCTCTAAGGAGCAAAGTAGAACTGGAATCAATGTGAATGGAAACACTGAATATCATTAAGAAGCAATCAAAACCAACACAATTGCTGAAAAGTGTACTCAGTATTGTAAAGAAATACAGTGCTTTATTTTTGTATTGACCTGTGAGATCTGAAAAAAATGATTGTAGTTGATGAAGTACTCTCAAGTTTTTGCCAGATAAAGCTAGATGTAGAAAGTTCTGAATTATGAGCATCTAATGTGGCATTGGGAAGACACAAATTCAACAGACTTCAGTTTGTATTTCAGCAACACCAAAGAGCTGTTACACAAGCAATTAGAGGCTTATAAATTGTTTTAAACACAACTGGTGATCTAACAGTGTGTAGCAAATATCACAGCAAAAGCCTGACAAATCTAGTGAAAAAATTAGCACACAATTTCAAGTTAAATAAGAGTAAATATAAAATATGAGTTATAAATCTGCATTATGTAAGTCATATTATTTTTTTCCAATTTCCTTTATTTGAAACTATAATAGTTAGAGAAACCCATGAAGAACAGCAAGACATTTTTAACACCAAGGAATGAATAAAAGTTGAAAAAAGTGAGAACAAATACAACCCCCACATATAAAATTATTTACAGAGACATTTATACACAATTATGATAAACAGTTATTTATATGATTGGTGCACACTAGGCTTAACATTTCAAAACAATAAAGAAGTTAATTACATTTTATAAGTAGTATTGAGAGACAGGTATCTTAAAAAGATTTGTTTTTTGTTAATGTGGGAGATTGTTGGTAAAATCAATGAAGGTTTATGTGAGTAAATCAAAAATATTTTGTCCAACTTCCCACGAGATAGGAAGCATTTTTTCTTTTCTTTTTTATAGGTTCTTAGGTTCATAGAAAAGTTTTAGGATAGCTGCTCTTTTAGGTCATATTCTGACATCACAGAGTTTGAAGTCAAATGTAGAAAAGTCTGAGTAACTATGAAAATGTGAGTTCCAGCTGAACAGAGTACATTACAGTGATTTCTAGAAATTATATAGTATCTTTCACTATAATGTGACAAATTTAGTTGTGTTGTAAATAGATGACAACCAGAGCAGCATAACAGTTATGATTCTACAAGACAAAAGACCCTTTGTCTTCAGGTCAATAGGAATGGAATTATGTGCAGCATTGTTTGGGCGTGTGAAATTCCATGAAAATATCCATGATAAAGAAGTGTCGGTGAAATTGCATAACCTATTCAGTTTGCAATAATTTATGACGCTATTATATCAGAATATAAAACCAGACAAGGAAATACTTAAGAATGCATGTTAAATGGAACATATTGACAAATATACATGAAGATAAATGAAGACTTGGTAGAAGAATTAGAGATTCATTGGATAATACTGTGGTATTAACAATGTCATAAGAAAAAGTAAAAGAATTTCAGAAAGACTAATGAATGCAGTTCATCAGAAATGCTACACTGAATGGATAACCTGAACAAGAATCATCAGCAAAGAAAAAATTCAGTCTTAATTTCTTTCAAGAAAAAAAAATTGTGCTTAAGGCTTAATGTTAAAAGCTGGGAAAATAACAATTGTAATCAATTGAGGAAACACATGTTTGATATGATATAGAACAAGCAGTGCAGATCAGTACCCAAAGGAAGAGTTTCTAGAATAAACTAGTACCAGATCATTCACTGAGTAGACTGGGAACTGATTTATTTATTCCATTTCAAAGACGTCATGTAATGTATACATGTAGATTATTATTCCAGGTTCCATTAAATAATTAGAATTACTGACACAAGTGTAACTGAAATTAGTACATTAAATTTTATTTTTAAAACAGTGATTAATTTATATTCTTATATGTAATAATGGTCTTCAATACAAAACTAAGAAATGTGGACTATCTGTGCATGACTTGATGTATATGCATTTTATGGCAGGCCAATTGATTGCGAAAAACAAAAGGCAGTGGAGATACCTATCCAAACAGTGAAAAAAAAACTAGTTAGAAATAGCAGAAGCTATGAAGATTGTTATCTCTTAATTTTAGAATACAGGAATAATCCATTGCAAGGATTTAGTCTTTCACCACTTCAACTGTTAATAGGCAGAAGTTTCAAAAAGCAAATTATTTGCTTCAACTACATTATAGGTACCAAAGAATCTGCATAAAATAAAGAAAATCATGGAATAACTACCAGAGATGAAAATACCATTATGACAGAAACTGGATAAGAATACCAAAACTACAGGTTATAGACAAAGTAGGAATATAAAAGCCATGGAAAGCTCTCCAGCCCACAGAAGACATAGTTCATAAAGTAATCAATCCACAGTCCTTTGTTTTATATGGGGAATTTGGAAAACTGCATAGAAAATATTGCAGACATATGCATTAAGTACTAAAGTCAAATTTACAAGAAGGAAAACAGTCAGAAGTTTTGCAACCAGTCTGCAATCAAACAGAGACTGTGAAAATTGTGATAAACACATACTGCAGAGACAGACTCTTTCAGTAAGGACTTCAAATTAAGAATAAATGTAGCAATAATTGTTCAAGAAGGAAGACCAGATGCCCAATGAAAATAGTACCTTTAAAGTCTCCAGACATTGAAAATCTTTGAATAGACCTGATACATTGACTGTTTAAGGGTTAATCAGATACTAAGGTTGAGAAGCTATAGTCATTAAACTATCTTTGTGAATATGTCTCTTCATCATGTTATTATAAAATCAACTGTCTCCCTCTTATTTTGTACTGCACCTGTATGCTGTAGTGTTCCTGCATTTTTCTTTGCTATGATTTCTGTCCTTATTGTATAGTTCTGTGTTAATCTGAAATGTCCTCTGTATATACAAAAATAGTGTCATTTTATTTGCTGTGGTTTACTGAATGTACCTTGGAGCTTATCTCCCCGGGCCTCTACTGAAAATGGACATATATCCAGTTAGACCAGCCCAGTTAACAAATGTAAAATAAATAAAATAAAATAAATGTTCAAAATGTTATTTTATGTAAAAAAGCCAAAAGACCTATGGCAGATTAGTCTTCCTGTCTGTCTCTGTCTCCTTCCCTTTTTCTGCCAGTGTTGCTCAGAATTGCACAATGATTAGCAGCTCGGCAGATAGAATTCGGATCTACACCATTTTTCTCTATTTATAGCAAGAAGATTTCTTCATAAGCAGGAATAAGATAACCAGTAAGTAGACAAAGGAAAAGCTATAGCAGAAATGAACTGGAAAATATGGCTCCTGGATGGCTAGTCTTCCTCTTCTAATCAGTAGCCACAATCCCAACACAGATCCAAATAAGTACATCCCAGAGTTGTTTATGCATTACTCATGTTCAAGATGTGGCTTTGCCATCAAAGAATTCAACACAAATCTTTGATAACTGGCCTTAGCCAAACCTCTGTAAAGTTCAAAGAAAATAATCATTTTAAATAAAACAAACTGCAATAAAACAAGAGCAAGAAAAAAACAAAAAATGTAGATATGCAGACTGTAAAACAAGAAATCCAAGATATTCACAGGGCAGCAGGCAGAGAGCACTGCCAGATTTTACAGATTAATGATCATCCCGTTATTCTCAGCACCTCCCACAATTTTTACAGGGCTAATACCTTTGCAGTGAGAGATTGCAACACAAATGTCTGTTAATTAGCCATAAGAAAAAAACTTTCTGAACCTGAAATAACTAATGAATGAATGAATGAATGAACTAATAGAAGTAAAACAAACTGCAAAACATCAAGAGCAAGAAACAATATAAACATGCAAACTATAAGCAATGAAAGCAAAGTAGTCCCAGAGTCGATCTTACGGCATCCTATTGAGATGGCAGACTGAAAAAAAAGATTGAAAATCCAGGTGAAGCACAAATCTCCAGCATTGCTCTTGAATTTTAAACATACTTTTGCAGGGGACAAGCCCCCACTGCATGCCCTGGTGGGAGAGTGGCAAGACCCCCACATCATCCAAACTTTTATATACTAACTCTGATATAAACATACCTCTGAGAAAAGGTAATATTTTGGGGAATGGCCATTTCAGACCTGTTATATATGGGTCCATTTTTTTGGCCATTCAGTTTCTGGCTCACTCTAGTGGATCCCAGCATTTTAGGTTCATAGGTTAGAACTAGGCTAACTGCCCTTGTGAGCCATTTCAAGCCTAGCCAATTACCCCTTGTGAGAATCAAACCCTGCAGCTTGCATCTGTAAGGTAAACACCTTAACCATTATGCCATCTTTACTCATTTTCACATGTAGCTGGAAAATTATAAATAATAAATTTTAAGAATAAAAAGTGTTAGCATTAGAGCATTTAGTAAATACTGTCAATGAAATATTAAAATAGCTTCCACAGGCAGTTATAGTTTTCTTGATTGCATTTTATTATAAGAATAAAAGCTAATTAGTAGAAAAATATGAACAATTATTGATTGTTCACCAGTATTTGTCTGTAGTAAATCAAGTTGTAAATCAAGTATTAGCAACTAGAGCCAGTTTAGCTCCAAATTCTTAACATATATGTTATTACTACTGTAGCTTAAAAAACAATTGACACAGCTACCATGTTCTCTGGACTACTTAGCAAACAAATGTAACAAGATCAACAATCTCAGTAAAAACAAAAGTCCAGTCCTACAAAGTAGTTTCTCCTAAACTAAAAGTAGACATCAAGTTTAAAAAAACACTGAGGGATAACTGCTTACTATTATGGTACCAGCCTGATGAGATGGATTTGGACTTGTAGTGAGATGTGGAGATGCATGGCATATAGACAACCTTATGTCAGAGGAAGAATTCTTAGCTTATTGGGAAAGCAGTAGTCAAACATTGGTTGGAGAGCTCTATCTCTATCTTAAACTAGACTGAAAGAGGTGGATGGTGAGATACTTGGAAGCATTAGGCACAGTTGCACAAAACAGAATTGTGAGAATGAATGATACAGAACAGAATGGTTCTCTTTCTTATGTCCATTACTATTACATCACATCCTCACTTGATTTATTATATTTCGTATTTGTCTCATGCCTTACTTTACATGCATTACTGTTCTCTGTTAATTCATTTAACTTATTTATTTATGCATTTATTTATTGATATTTGTTGACCGGGAGTGTCCGACTGGACGTAGGTCCATTTTCAGTGGAGGCCCGGGGAGAAAAGCTCCACAGTTAAAATAAACAGACAGTAGTACATTGGATTACATAGCGATTAACAATTTACATAGCAATTACTTACAACATATTTACAGATGAAGAACATAGTACATCAGTAGACAACTAGAATCTTTATTTGTGAAGTACATAACAGACATTAACAAATGTTACAAGAAGAAGTTCCTAGTGTATAATTAGTACTGGCTTATGAGCATCTGAGCTTGCTATAATCAAGGTAGTTAGTGGAGTGGAAAGAAAGGTAGTGGTTGGATGGGGTGGGTGATATTAGAGTGGGAGTTGCAAGGGCATAGCCAGCATGTTTTTAGGTGAGCTTTTAGTAAAGTTTTGAAGTGGGTACATGATGGTATGGAGGTAATTGTGGGTGGGAGGGAGTTCCATAATGTGGCTATGGTGCAAGAGAATAGTGCTTCACCAGCAGAGTTATTGGCTTTAGTGATCTGCAAGTGATTTTTGTTACTGGATCTTAGTGGTCTGGTGGTGCGATAGGGTTGGAGTAGATTCTGGAGGGATGGGACATTTAGTGGATGGTTTATTAGTTTGTGGGCGAATGATAGTTGATACCATTGAAGGAGGTGAGGGAGTTCAAGCCAGCCCAGTTCAGCAAGTGAGAGACAGTGGTGACTACTGTAGGATGCCCCTGTGGTGAATTTGGCGATTTTGTTGTAGCGGGTCTCTAGCTTGTTTAGATCACATTGCCTTAGGTTTGTATATATTGGAGAGGAATAAAGTAGGGTGGAGATAAGGTGGAAATTTGCTAATGAGATCTTTGCTGCTTTGGTGAGAAGTTGCTTATTTCTGTATAGCGCTCCTAGCTTTTTGTGGACTTTTTTTATGGTCATGGATATGTGAATGTCAAATTTTAGTTTATTGTCTATTTCCACTCCTAGCAATTTGGTGTGTTCAGTTGGGTATATAGTGGTGTTGTCTTTTGCTGTGATGTTAAAGTGAAAGTTGTTTTGAGTATGTTTGGTGAGTTGGAAGATGAGTAGTTTAGTTTTGTTTGGGTTGACTATTAATTGGGCATCGGATAACCAAGTTTCAACAGAGGAAAAGCCTTCCTGTGTGACTATTTGCAGTTTGGGTAGGGACTGGGCTGAGCAGATGATGGTTGAGTCATCTGCGTATTGTATGAGTGTGCCATGTTTGGTGGCAGAGGCTCGATTATTGGTGAAAACAGAGAAGAATAGAGGTCCAAAGATGGATCCTTGGGGAACTCCTATGGTGACAGGTAGTTGGGGAGATATGTCATTCTGCCATACAATGGATTGTTGGCGGTCAGACAGGTAACTCTGAAACCAGTTGGTGACTGATTGTGAGAAGGATAGGTTATTGAGGACAGAGATAAGTTGTTTGTGTGGGACCATGTCAAATGCTTTAGATAGGTCTAGGAAAGTAGCAGAGGAGAGATAACCATTGTTTTTATGCTGAAGGATGGTGTTAGTAAAGGAGAGTAAGGCAGTGGTGGTGCTATAGTTTGGTTGGAAACCATGCTGAGTATTGGAAAGAAGGTTGCTGGTAAGGAGGTAGTCTGAGACCTGAGAGTGTATGCATCTCTCTAGTATTTTGGAGAGTGGAGAGAGAATAGCTATGGGGCGGTAATTGGTTAGTTCTGCAGAGGGTCCGCCTTTGTGGAGGGGAATTATATGTGAGACTTTCCACAATGTGGGAACGTAACTTTCTGACAGAGATCGGTTAATCAAGATGGATACTGGGTAGGCCAGAGCATCAGCTGCAATTTGTAGGTATTCACTTGGGAGGTTGTCTGCTGCTAATCTGGTGGGCTTAAGTTTAGTTAAGAGTTTTTTATGTTGGAGGTAGGTACAGGAGAAAAAGAGAAGGCAGTGGGGAGATTACTAGTTGAAGGTGTGGGTTGGAGGGGAGGGGGGTTGTGTTGTTTAGCTAGTGATAGTATGGTTTGTGTGAAGTGTGTGTTGAATGAGGTATCAATATTTTCTGAGGAGTGAGGGATGTTAGGAGGAGGAGTACTGACTTTACCTGGGTGGAGGATGGAGTTTATGGAGGACCAGAATTGTTTGGGGCTGTGTTGGGACGAGTCTAGGGCAGACTGGTAGTATTGGAATTTGTCCTGTTTTATTAGCTTTTTGACTCTATTGCGTAGTTCTAGGAATTTCTGTCTAATTGAGGTGGTTTTGGTTTTGCGCCAGTGCTCCCAGGCTTTATCCCTGTTTTTCATTTCTGACTTTGTGGTTTTCTGTAGCCATGGTGAGGGTTGTGCTTTGATTCTGGAAAGTCTTATGGGGGCATGGTATTTAAGGATGCTCAGGAAGGTATTATTAAAAAATTCAACTGCGTCATCAAGACTGAGGTACTTTAGAGGATGCCAGTTACATTCTTTGAGGGTTGAGATGAATGTGAGTGGGTTAAAGTTTATTTTTTTACGTATTTGACGATAGATGACAGGTTTAGCTTGGTACAGGTATTTTTTGAGTAGGAATGTTGGGGAGTGATCACTGAGGCTATCTGATAAGCAGCCTGTTATATATGACTGGGGGCCCTTACTGACTAGTATCCAGCCCAGGGTAGTGTGCTTGCTGGAGTTTTTATTTATCCTGGCTGGCGACTGGACTAGTTGGGTGAAGCCATGAAGGTTTACATGATGGGTTGGATGGTTGCCAGAACAGGATTGCCAGTCAATACTGAAATCACCTAAAATGATAGTTTCTTGAGGGAGATGGTGGGTAGACCAGCTGAGGAGGTTTTCTAGTGGAGGGATGTTTTGGCCAGGTGGGAAGTAGCATCCAATTATGTTGATGGTTTTGTTTTGGTTTATTTTGAGGTTGGTATATATTATTTCTTCATTGCCTATTTGTGGAGCTGATTTTAAGATCTGGATGTTTAGATGCTGTTTAAATATTATAGCTACACCACCTCCTTTCTTGTTTAGCCGGTCTACTCTTAGTATGCCATAACCTGTAGGGAGATTTGCTCACTGGTAATGTGAGGTTGTAGCCAGGTTTCTGTCAGGATGACTATATCTGGGGAGTACAAGTCTGTGGTGGCATGGAGTTCATGGACTTTGTTGGATATACTTCTAATATTTAGGCTTAGTAGAAGGAAGTCACTTGGCTTTCTATTGGCTGTAATATGGGAGAAGTTGTGGCTTCTAGTCTGATTATGAGGATTGGGGTTGGAGATGGTAGGGCCAGGGTTGGGGTGGATATCTACACTTAGGGCTAGTTTAGATATGCATGAGGTTATTAGTTTTCTCAGTTTTTGAATTTGTTTGTTTATAAGGGAAACTTTATGATTGTGCTCTTTGGGTAATAGGTATGGTGGGAGTGTTACTGTGTTAAGTTGTAGGGATGCTTTATGTTTGAGTAATATAGTTGGTAGAATATGTGGGGGGTGTATAGGGATGTTTCTTGAGTTGGTGGGAGGGGAGCTGAGTGAGGGTGAGACATGAGTGGTGGTATAAGTAGTACAGTGGTAGTGGTTGAGTGGGGGAATGATGGAGCTTTGGTAGGATGTAAGATATGCAAGGAGAGTGCATGCAGTGAGCATAGGTAAGGTATGCTTGTACATGTTAGTTGAGGAGGTGTGATAGTAGTGGGAAGATGGAGGAGGTAGTGTTGGGTTAGTGCTGTGGTTGGCTACTGGAAAGATGGGAGGGGTTTGTGAGTGTAATTAAGGTGGGACCACTGGGGGTGGAAGGGAATAGGGGGCAGGGTGAGGAGCAAAGCGGTTAGAGACCCTGTTAGTTGCTCTTATGAGGGGGCTGGAAACAATCAGATAACAGAGTTAACTGATAAATGAACATATGATAGTGACAAGGGTGGCTGTAGTTGTAAGAATGGTGCCTGTCACAGGTAATATTTATTAACTTTGGGATTGTCTTAAGGTAATAAACAGGGAAGGGGGAGGGGAGAACAAGGGTGTGAGCAGGCAGTTCTTTGTGCTGCTGCTAATGAGCCAAAGCAAAGACAAGTTTGTGTTTAAGAAACAATCACAATTGACCAAGGACTGCTCTGAAACTGTAAGTCATTTCTTAAAAACAGGATAACCTTGTATCAGTAGGCTACTGTGGTTTCAGTTTAAATTAACAAATACACAGTATTGATCAGTTATGGATACTATTTGCTAATAGAAGGGAATAAGAGAGAAAGTGGAAGATGAGTATGTGTGTGTGTGGGGGGGGGGGGCTGCTTACAAGCCAAAGCAGAGTGCTCTCCAGGGGAAAATGAATATTGGCTCAAACAGGTAGACACATACTCAAAGTTAAACTTTAGCTGTTTGCAGACAGTTCAGACCTGGACAAAGGTGGGTACCGCAGTTGAATACTTAAGAGTGGTGTTAGGTCTAGAAAAAAAAAAAAGAGTACAGAGAGGAGTAAGCACTTTGAGATGGTAAAGATATATTAGAAAGATTACAAAAAACAAACTGAGCTAATACCTACTATATATTGCAGAAAAATGTCTTGAACCATCTACTAATATATGCAGATACTGAGCAATTGGAAAAACATCTGTTAGAAACCTCAAGACAGTTATGCAGTCACAGATAAAAATATAGCGAGCAGTACTCTGTCGAGGTTGTCTAATATGATTCTATCCACCAGTAACAGCACAATTATATAGAAATAATTAGACACCAGTATGAGCTGTCTACACGCAACACAATTACATGAATAACATTAGTGAACAAGGTGCAGCTATGCAAACAGACCATAAATATTATTTCTCTTGCTCTAAACACATTTACAGATTTTGATAGGATCGGACTCTGTTTCTGTTAACAGACCATCCATTGATTCATTCAATCTTGTAAAACAAATGATTCTGTCTCTAACTAATGAATAATGCAATTCTCCAAATTAAGTCTTTATATGTGTTATTTAGCAGAGTAATATGAACATCTTTAGCCTTTATAGGTTGTACTCTTATAAAGAACAGATGATACCTAAAAACTGACAGATTCTTTCCTAGCTGACTATAATTTGCTTTTATGAGTTTATGTATTTCAAGATACAGAAGTATAATTCTCAGTGTAAACAAATGCTTCATCTGAAACCACCAGGAATTTTCTTGTTGCATGGATATTTAACAGTGAGCCGCGAGTTCTGAATCTAACATTTTCATTTATTCCTTAATGTGAGCAAATTAGCCAAAAGATCCTGAAAATGCACATTGTTCTAACTTTCTGTTTGTCACTGAGGAAGAAGCCTTTATGGAATTTAATGCTTGGATGATAGAAAGATGGCATAGTCCAGGAATTATAGTCAGCTAAGAAAGAATTTGCCGTTTATTAGATATCATCTGTTCTTTATAAGAGCACAACCTATAAGGGCTAAAGATACTCATATTACTGAGTTAATAACAGAGATTAAGACTGAATTTGGAGAACTGCATTATTCATTACTAAGAGACACAATCATTTGTTGTATAAGAACTAAGGTATATCAACAGATGGCCTGTTAACAGAAGCAGAACCTGATCCTATCAAAAGCTGTAACTGTGTTTAGAGCAAGAGAAATTACTAACAGTTAAACAAATTAACTGAGAACGTAAATGCATGCTTTGTACTGTGTAAGGTCTTTAGTGAACCTCAGGTTCTGCTATTCTCACTGACTTCCTTCATTTCAGTTTTTTTTTGGAAGTAATCCTTAAACCATGTTGCATCATGTTTCTGTTAGGTTACATGATAAAACCCAATTTTTACAAATTCTGGAGAATAAAAAGGGTCTCTATTAAGGGTATTTTATGTACTATGGATGTTAAATCTTTATACATGAATATCCCCCACACTTTAGGAATCCAGTAAAATTCTGTTAGAATATACTTATGTTTATCCAGTTGAATTTATTACCTTTTTACTACTGCTTTTGGGATTAGTCTTCACAAAAATTGTTATACATTATGGTAAGAAATATTATTTACCATTATGTGTAATGGACATGGGTGTGATAGATTATGGTAAGAAATGTTATTCATTGTTATATGAAATGGACATCGGTATGTCTTTCACTTTTATTTATGATGATCTCTGTATGAAATTTTAGAATTTGTGTATATTTGTAATGATGCTTGCAACATTTCTATGGATTCATCAATCTCTGGAGGTGGTTCTTGGAGGACTTTTTCATGAAACAGGTGGTCCAACAGCAGAGATGAAAGATTTTTTTGAATATTTAAATTAGAATGAGTTAGGCCTTTCTTTTGCATTATGTGCTGAGGACCTTACTATTGATTTTCCTTATGTTAACATTATTAAGTTGCCTTGTTGTTTGGCATCTAATTCTCAGAGGTCCAGGCAAAGACTAAAGGCCTGTGGTTGACCAAGTTTGCAAATGACTGTAAGTTGGGTGCTGTCACTGACTCCTCAAATGATGTTAACATACTTCAAGAGGGTCTCACACCAACAAATGACTGGTGCCAAAGTCACGGCCTTAAGTTAAATGAAAAAAAAAATGTATTATCATACATTTTATCAGACCACATTAATAGCAACCTCCTAAGCACAAAACCTGTGGTGAGAGACCTGGGTACACAAGCTGACAACAATCTCACATTTGACCGTCATGTAGCAGCAGTGGTCAGAAAAGCCTTTTACTTGGTTCATCGCATAAATAAAGGGATTGCATCCAGAAAAAAGCAGGTTATTACCTCTTTGTACTCCTCCCTCATTAGGCCAATAATTGAGTACAATGCCCCGTTTGGTATGTACCTCTCCAAACACCTGCACCAACTGGAAAGGCCACAGGAATACCTCACAAACAGAATCCATGGCCTCCAACACCTGTTCTATGTGGGCAGGCTCAAACCACTATCACTCTACTGTGTATCATACAGATTGCTCAGGAGTGATCTGTGTCTTGCCTACAAGGCAATCTCAGACCCTGCTCTACTAGAGATGCTCCATATCCTTAAGTCTAACTCCTCGTGTAGTACCTAATCAAAAGACTTAAATCTAATATGTGACATTAACAAAACCTGCTGGAGAGACAGGTTTGCCTCCCAGACCCTGCCTCATCTCTGGAATAGACTCCCCATACATGTCAAACAAAGTACATCGCTGACCCTCTTCAAACGCAACCTTGATGAGAGGATAGGTAACCACAAATTTGCCCCAGGGGTTCCATCTGTGTTCCTCATTGACAGGGATGACAGCTGCTGACAGGGGTTTCTTTTTGGGGATAAACTCTTGGCTAGGCTTGTAAGGGCCCCAGAGCCATTAGCCTAGTAATCTCCTATGATCCTATGATGGGCCTGTTATTACTTCTATTTATAGAAAACAATTTTCAAAGAATTTGTTGTTTCATCCTAAAAGTTGTCACCCTTCTCACATACTGAAGAAGATTCATAAATCACAATTTATGAGAATTAAGCAGTTTTCTCTAACAATTCCATTTATACCAGGAAAAGTACCAACCTGAAATAGAGATTTTTCAGATGGGGGGGGGGCATGATAATGTTAGATTAGAGTCTACCATTTTGGAAGTTAATCAGTTATTGAGTGAGTTATTGCTAAATTATAGATATTATTTCTTCACTGTTGCATGGTTGGTTGCTCCTTTAAGATCACTTATGATACTAATAGTACTAATATTAGTAAAATTAGGGGCATTATTATTAAGCACTGGTCAATTTTGTCAGGTAGAGTCTTTCAGAATCTTGTACCTTCTTCATGTCAATTTTGTTTCAAAAGGGGAAATAATCTGACAAATTTGTTATGCAAACAGCAGAGAAATTATGATGGTAGACTCAACAAAACTGATGGCATAGGAGAGACTGCCCCTTGTAGTCACTGTGTTGTTTGCCCCATATGTTGTGAACTAGACAATTTTCTAGTAAGAAGACCATTAAGATATCTAATATTTTTTTCATAAATTTAATTGTGATACTGTATGGATGATTTATCTTTGTCAGTGTCAAATTGGTGCTTTTTATGATGGCCAAATATGCAGACCTTTAAAACTTCCTATTAGAGACTATCTAAGTGACCTTAGATGTAAGTATTGTATTAATGCATGAAGTAGACATTGTATGAGTCACACATCAATTAATTTTACTTTTACAGGTATTGATGACATTTATCGCTCAGTTGCTATGAAGCACAAAATATTGCTCACTAAAGATGGAAGATGGATTGTTATGCTTGGAGATGTATTTCACCCTACTCTAAATGACTCCTATTACATTTTTTTATTTTTACAAGAGGGGTTTGAGCTGAATTGAAATATATTATTATTACTTATTTGCTCTTATTTTTATGTTATAATCTACTTTAATTTTAAATGTTTATTTGATATATGCATCTATTGCATCGAATGCTGTTTTTGTTATCCTGTCATTTTATTTCTACTGGCTGAATGGATTATGTAATTATTAAGGAGGTGTATTTCTTGTCTCTCTGTATATTATTTAGACAATGTTGATGGAGCGGTAAAGCAAAACTGCTTCTTGTTTTAATATTTTTGCAGTGAATATCATGAATATAACTCAAAAATGAATATTTTTTTTAATTTAGAATGCTTTTGGTTGGTGTGCTTTGGATTAAACCTTGTCAACAACTCTCCACATACGTGCATGTTTTGGATTACCAATTCATATATTTATCCATAGAGGTAGACTCTAGTTTGGTAACTTGGGATTACCAATTCATATATTTATCCATAGAGGCAGACTCTAGTTTGGTAATTTGGGATTACCAATTCATATATTTATCCATAGAGGCAGACTCTAGTTTGGTAACTTGGGATTACCAATTCATATATTTATCCATAGAGGTAGACTCTAGTTTGGTAACTTGGGATTACCAATTCATATATTTATCCATAGAGGCAGACTCTAGTTTGGTAACTTGGGATTACCAATTCATATATTTATCCATAGAGGCAGACTCTAGTTTGGTAATTTAGGATTACCAATTCATATATTTATCCATAGAGGTAGACTCTAGTTTGGTAACTTGGGATTACCAATTCATATATTTATCCATAGAGGCAGACTCTAGTTTGGTAACTTGGGATTACCAATTCATATATTTATCCATAGAGGCAGACTGTAGTTTGGTAACTTGGGATTACCAATTCATATATTTATCCATAGAGCTAGACTCTAGTTTGGTAACTTGGATTGTACTTTCCTTTATTACTAAATGGAAATATTGAAATAATTCAGCAACATAAAGTCACGTCAGAGAAGAATTTCTGGTGTAGTTATAAAATTATTGATTTTATGGTGGCAACATTTCTTCTTTTGAGTTTGTATTTAATATGCCGTGAATGTGAGTTAAAAGAAACTACAATAATGTATGTCATCTTTTATTGCCTGATATATGGCTACAATTGGTTTAAGTATAAAACACCAGAGATGTTCAACTTTTAGAAACTAGACCATTGGTAAACACTAGCCCTCTCATGACCTCCTGTGCATGTGGAGATGCATTAGGGCACTATTGTTACAGTCTGAGGTGCATAGTGGAGCATCTAGAACACTGAATACCACTGTTACATATGACAGCCTGTAGTGTGGTTTGCCCCAACTACTTTAACACACATTTTGGCATATACTGACCAGAGGTAATCTTTCTCTGATGTGTAAGAAATAACTGCAGGGCTGGTACCAATTTTCATCTGCTTAAGAGTGTCATACGAATTTGCAATTTTATTATCTATTCATACACAGTATTTGCTTGAAAAGTTCATGGGCAATTTATGTCTAAGGGTTGTTTTTCTTCTGGACTTTGCAAGATTAGGTCACACAGATTTGAGTCAGGCTGTGCCTTCTGCTATTCAGTAAAGTGCAAGCTTTACATTGTCATTAATGAAACAGTAGCGTTCTAAGTACAACATAGCCACATACCAACCACATTGCAATGTATTGTGGGAAATATATGCAAATCCCCATTAAATTATTGAGAGTAGCTCAGATTTAAGGAAATTTCCATAGTATTAAGTGGTCACTTATTGCATTAGGGTAAGCCCAAGACAGAGAACAAATGAATTTTCTTACCTTTTTAGGGATCATCAGTATGTCACAGCACAGCTTTGAGTGAAAAAAACAGTCAATATTTTTAAGAAGATAGCACTTAGCTGCTAATGGAGAAGGTATTTAACTGCTAAAACAGAGAAATAAAAAAAACTGAATGCCAAAGCAATTAGTTTAAGAAAAGGATTATCTTAAAAAGGGCTAGCCACGTAACACATATTCCATAGAGCAACAGAGCTATGTGTCCCTCTTAAAAGATAAAGCACCACCCTGTCTTTGGACTAAGTCTTTCGTGAGCTTAACTTCCCACACCCACTTCTATTCAGCTGTGGTTACTGTTATAGTCTACCAAATACAATTTGTTTAAAAGCTGGGAAGAAGTAATTCTTTCTCAACACAGATATTGCATGATAAAAAAATATTTGTCACTGCAGGCTGTTTATGAAACAGATCTACATCAAATATTTGATAAATGATTCATTTGTTAACTACATGGGTATGCTGAATCATCTAAAGCCTTTGCATTCATAACCCAGGACAAAAATACAATGGATATACATACAAAAATACAACTTGCATAGGAAAAGTAACACACTACTTGAATAAGTATATAGACAACATGTAAAACAATTAACAAAATAATTTGCATAACATTCAATTGCTTCTCTGAAACTGTAAGGTAAAAAGCAAACTGTTATCCAGTACAGGATGCTTTAAAAGCTCATAAGGTGTGATTTTTGTTTGCTTTCTTAAAAATCAAGTATATTAATTGAGGGAATGCACACAATACAGAAGGGAGTTTCAGATTCTAGGGCCATTTGTGGGGAAGGCCTTGTTGCAGGTGTTAAACTTATTTGTTTAATGTATTTTCTAATCAGGTAAAAGTACTTTTTTTTTTCTTTATCAGTCTGTTTCAGCCTTGGCATGGACCACAAAGACAAGGAAAATGTCAATATATAGGCACACTTTTTAAGAGTATTCAGTCAACCAACAGATGTGTATGAGGTAAAGGAAATTAGAGTAACTAGAAAAATCCTACACAGACATATACGCAAAATATGCAAATTCTGAAGAAACAGTGATCAGAGCTTAAGTCTGATTGTAATATCTTGGACCTACAAGACTGAAATCTTAAATATTCAGACACTGTGCAATTGATTGTGTCATACCTTGGTTATTATGAGGGATAAAGAGATTAACAGAGGATGGTAAGACTAATAAATATCCTCATTCATCAATAGCCTAGTAAGTACCTATGAACCCATGAAGTTTATGAATGGAGTACAAGAATGGGGAGCAAACAAAGTTAAAATAATTGGCACATGGTGGAGAGGTAGAGTATATTGAAGGTTACTGAACACAGGTACTAGGTGAATGATAAGGGTGTTAGTCCTTGACTGAGTGAGACAAAGGCACTCAGTGTGTTGTGACAGGTAAATAACTTTACAAAGCTTATTTAGTAAACTTTGAAGAGGATGCAGCACTTTGTGACCAAGGTGGTCGCGTAGGGACCAGTGGTCGTGGGATTGGCACAAATGTACAATGCACACACATTTAAACTGGAACCGAGTAGACCACGTTTTTTATTGAAATGAGCAGCATGGAGCATGGATTTTCCAGATAAATGATATGCTGTAGCTTAGTGGAGAATTAAGAAGCTGTGTGCATGTGTGTGTGTGTGTGTCTGTTTGTGTGTGTGTGTGTGTGTGTGTGTGTGTGTGTGTGTGTGTGTGTGTGTGTGTGTGTGTGTGTGTGTGTGTGTATGTGCATGTGTTTGTGCATGTGCGTGTGCATGTGTTTGTGCATGTGTGTGTGTGTGTGTGTGTGTGTGTGTATGTGTGTGTGTATGTGTGTGCGTGCATGTATGTGTACGTGTGTGTGTGTACGTGTGTGCACACGCGCACATGTGTGTGTGTGTGTGTGTGTGTGTGTGTGTGTGTGTGTGTGTGTGTGTGTGTGTGTGTGTGTGTGTGTATGTGATATGCCCTAGTTAGGGGTGACAGATTAGTTAATTTAACAAGGCTCTAACTCAAACCCTGTACTTCAGTTACAGAAGACAACAGCCTGAATCTTCTACACCAACTACCAGACTATTAGTTTCAGTGCATTTTCAAGGAATTGTGAGCTTCAGTACATTTTCAGTACTTGTGGACTTCAAGGGAAGAGAAGTTTACTGCTGCTCATTCTACGTCTTTTTCAATCTGCAATTGTTTTGTTTAGCAAATGGTCTTTACTGTTTATGATAGTTTGAGAGCAGTGTTAGTAGTAGAACATTTTACACTGTTTATTGCACTTTAAGTTACTAATTGTTGCAAATTGTTTCTGTAGGCTACACACTAAAGTGCGCTAGCCGATTTACAGCATTTATAGCATTCACTGTCTGTTTTTTTTCCTTGTCTCTGTAATAAAACAAAAAAATCTCTTGTTTTCCCGCCTTACTGAACTAGAGTAGTCCAGTTTCAGAGTTGCTGATCCCTGGGCTTTGTTTTTAGTTCCTGTTACTGATCCATTGCCTTATTAGGGAGGAGGGAAGTTTCTTTGCTTACCAGTGGGAGTGGGAAGCACTGAGCAGCCTTTCTGTCCGATTTGGTGAAGTTTCAGCCGAAACTAGTAGTCCATTGGTCGCTTTGGGCCAATTCCTAGCCCTTTCAGCCCCTGCTATAAAACACGCTAAACACGCGTTTTCCAGCTTGTACCAACTCAGCACAGATCCTCGTGGTGGCCTGCAGAGTGATCCAAGCAGCAGAGAGCTAAAAGAGTGACTTTCTACCAGATATAAGTATTTTTGTGGCTTTCCCACTGTTATTAAGCTAGCGACTGCATTTCGCCTGTTTTACTGCTATTTTAAGTGATTTCTGCATTTTACACTTTTTATTGCACTTTAAGTTACTAATTGTTGCAAATTGTTTCTGTAGGCTACACACTAAAGTATTTACAGCATTTATAGCATTTACTGTCTGTTTTTTTCCTTGTCTCTGTAATAAAACAAAAAAATCTCTTGTTTTCCCGCCTTACTGAACTAGAGTAGTCCAGTTTCAAAGTTGCTGATCCCTGGGCTTTGTTTTTAGTTCCTGTTACTGATCCATTGCCTTATTAGGGAGGAGGGAAGTTTCTTTGCTTACCAGTGGGAGTGGGAAGCACTGAGCAGCCTTTCTGTCCGATTTGGTGAAGTTTCAGCCAGAAACTAGTAGTCCATTGGTCCTTTCAGCCCCTGCTATAAAACACGCTAAACATTTCCAGCTTGTACCAACTCAGCACAGATCCTCGTGGTGGCCTGCAGAGTGATCCAAGCAGCAGAGAGCTAAAAGAGTGACTTTCTACCAGATATAAGTATTTTTGTGGCTTTCCCACTGTTATTTAAGCTAGCGACTGCATTTTGTTTTACTGCTACTTTAAGTGATTTCTGCATTTTACACTGTTTATTGCACTTTAAGTTACTAATTGTTGCAAATTGTTTCTGTAGGCTACACACTAAAGTGCTAGCCGATTTACAGCATTTATAGCATTTACTGTCTGTTTTTTCCTTGTCTCTGTAATAAAACAAAAAAAATCTCTTGTTTTCCTGCCTTACTGAACTAGAGTAGTCCAGTTTCAGAGTTGCTGATCCCTGGGCTTTGTTTTTAGTTCCTGTTACTGATTCATTGCCTTATTAGGGAGGAGGGAAGTTTCTTTGCTTACCAGTGGGAGTGGGAAGCACTGAGCAGCCTTTCTGTCCGATTTGGTGAAGTTTCAGCCAGAAACTAGTAGTCCATTGGTTGTTTTGGGCCAATTCCTAGCTCCTTTCAGCCCCTGCTATAAAACACGCTAAACATTTCCAGCTTGTACCAACTCAGCACAGATCCTCGTGGTGGCCTGCAGAGTGATCCAAGCAGCAGAGAGCTAAAAGAGTGACTTTCTACCAGATATAAGTATTTTTGTGGCTTTCCCACTGTTATTTAAGCTAGCAACTGCATTTCGCCTGTTTTATTGCTACTTTAAGTGATTTCTGCATTTTACACTGTTTATTGCACTTTAAGTTACTAATTGTTGCAAATTGTTTCTGTAGGCTACACACTAAAGTGCTAGCCGATTTACAGCAATTACTGTCTGTTTTTTCCTTGTCTCTGTAATAAAACAAAAAATCTCTTGTTTTCCGCCTTACTGAACTAGAGTAGTCCAGTTTCAGAGTTGCTGATCCCTGGGCTTTGTTTTTAGTTCCTGTTACTGATCCATTGCCTTATTAGGAAGGAGGGAAGTTTCTTTGCTTACCAGTGGGAGTGGGAAGCACTGTTTGTCTGATTTGGTGAAGTTTCAGCCAGAAACTAGTAGTCCATTGGTCGTTTGGGCCAATTCCTAGCTCCCTTCAGCCCCTGCTATAAAACACGCTTAAACGCGCCAAGCGATGATTTTAGCTGGAGTTACCACTGTTGCACACAAGAGCAGCGGTTAAACAAGGTTAAACTATTTGGGCCATCTAAATTCCACTCTTCCAATTTTCCCTTAAAACTACCTTCCTCGAGCTGTACTGCTGATCTAACCAGCATATCCTATAACTGAAAAGTTCATCTCTACTTGATTCCCAAGTAGACTATTCTCTATCTGTAAAGCCTAGCACTTACTCCTACAGTACTTGCACCTTGATAAAGCACTCTTATTATAGATAGTACCCCACCAGCCTAAAACCCACTTCCCGAGTCCTTTGAAAGTCTCTTTATCTACTACTTCTAGTATGTCGAGGGATCAGTTGCTAGTGTCCTCTCCAGCTCAACTGGTGAACCTGGGAATATTGAGGCAATGTTACAACTGCCTCATGTACACAGACAATCCTCTCCTTCTCCCACAAAACACAAATACATGCGAGAGATGCAACTATACGGCCAAACTGGAGGCTGAGCTCTCTCAACATAGGACTGGCAAGACCAGACAGGAGGAGAAGGTAACCACACACAATACATACCCAGTCACACATGGTACCATCACAACTTCAAATCATACACATACTCACACAAAGACATACTGGAGGCTCTGATCAAAAATTTACCAAAACAGCAGAGGCCACCAAAGCAGACACCCAAACAACTACCACCTCACGACCCAACACATGCAACACATAGACCACACAGTCAGAGTGTCAAACAGTCACAGCCCTTAAGGCCAAACAAAATGCCAGACACACTTGTCATTGGTGATTCCATAGTCAGACACACTGACGTCCGCTCACCAGACTGAGTAAAGAGAAGGTCACAGTAAGCTGCCTGTCAGGCGCTAGAATCCGCCACATAACGCAAGCACTCAGGTCTCTCAACAGCAGGTACAAGTACGACTCAGTCATTGTCCACGCTGGTGTCAACGACCTGAGGCGTACCTCCTTGGACTACATGAAAAGGGACATCGAGGAGCTCTCTGATTATGTAGCCCAGGCAGGTATGACCCTGACCTTGAGCAGTATCCTACCTTCACCTAGAATGATGCCACAATACAGTGATAAGATGATCAGCTTTAATAATTGGCTTAAATTCTGGTGTCATTCAAAGGGGATCCAATGTCTGTCTGCCTGGGATGACATGCTGGACAAGCCACGCTGCGGATGGCTTGCACCTGTCACCCTGGGCTTCCGGATATTGGCAAAGGCTCTTGCCACCCCCATAGTGCCTTTTTAGGCAAGGCTCAAATTCTAAACCTACCACCCTAGAACACCAAAAGGAAAAAACTAAGGGTAATGCTGCTCAATGCCAGAAGTCTCAATCTCAAGATGCACGCACGAGGCCCTTCTCAATATGGAGAACATCGATGTCTGTGCTGTGACAGAAACCTGGTTCAAGGCTCCTGAGAGCACCCCAGCACTAACAGGTTTCACCTCATATCATGCGCCCCAAAATCCGGACAACACCAAGAAAGGAGGGGGGGTGTCCATATTCATAAAGGACACCCACACCTCAAGGTTGGTGGCAACGCATGATGCATCGGAGACCATCCAGGTGCAATTAACCATAGGCAAGACTGCTCTGCAATTTGTAGCATGTTACAGGCCACCCTCTCAAACTCAGGAACCTCACATGGCCTTCCTGAAAACATTGGAGGGGATAAATGTATCTCCAAACACCATCATACTAGGTGACTTTAACTACCCTAATATAGACTGGGAACACTACTCAAGCCCAAAGATTCCTGGAGTTCATAAACTCAAATGCCATGGAACAACTAGTCACCATCCCCACAAGAGGAGAAAACATACTTGATCTCATCATCACCAACATGGGATCAAAATGTTCAACACCGGAAGTATACCCCTCACTGGTGAGATCAGATCATAAACTAATCTCGCTGGAGGTCCTCATCCCGCCACCTGAAACAAAAAAGACCACAGTGAAAAACTTCTCAAAAGCCGATTTCACACTTCTAAAACTAGTGTGGTCTCCTTTAAGGCCCCTGAGCCAGTGGTAAACATTACTCAAACCGCTGAATCACTTACAAATGCCTTCTACCAGCACCTACAGGACTGCATGGATCAGGCAATCCCAAACAAAACTAAGACTCTCTGTACCAAAGGCAAGCGTCCAGTCTGGTGGACCCCAGCCATAAACAAGCTCTACAACAAAAGGAGGAAGCTACTACAAGATAGAGCAAAATCCTTGAAAGGTAAGACACCTTTGATCATTATAAGTAAAAAACTAAGAGCTCTCATAAAATCATCCAAGGCAAATTTTGAGAGAAAAATCGCCAAGGACTCTAAAGAGAATCATAAGGCCTTCTTTAGCTATGTTAGAAACCTAGGAGGAAACTCCCAGATATGCTCAGAATTAGTTCAAAATGATGTGAAAATTACTGAACCTACACACATTGCCAACATACTGGCTGACAGGTTCAGTGCAAACTTCTCCCCTCCCCAAAAGGAGAGATATCTATTCCAGAGGATTGTAGCCCCCAAACATCTCCAACGCCCAGGTGAGAACTGCCCTCACTAAGGCAAAACACAGCATCCATGGGACCGGATGGTGTCCCGGCTGTGTGCTTCATGAACTCAATGAGGAATTAAACCCACAGTTAGGACAGCTGTTTAATCTTAGCCTCACCTCAGGATACGCACCCAAGGAGTGGCGGCGACTGTGGTCCCACTTCATAAGGGCGGTGCCTCCACAGACCCTGGAAATTACCGCCCATTAGCTTGACAAGCCTTATCTGCAAAGCCATGGAGAGGATCATAATGGAACTCATAAATAAAGACATAGGGAACTTGCAGACTTTGGATCCAACTCAGTTTGGCTTTGTCAAAGGCAGATCCTGCCTCTTAAACTTGGTTGACTTTTTGAGACAGTCACCAAGGCCATTGATGAGGAAAGGCAGTCCATACAGCCTACCTCGACCTGGCAAAGGCCTTCGACACAATACCCCACTCAGGTATCATCGAAAAACTCATCAGCTTGAATGTAAACCCATACATCACAAGATGGGTTGCAAACTGGCTAAGTGACAGAACCCACAGGGTCAGAGTTGCTGGAGCCATGTCAGACTCAAAGCCTGTCACAAGTGGTGTCCCACAGGGCTCAGTCCTGGGTCCACTCTTGTTCGGCATCTACTTTTCTGAAGTACAAGCAAACACAGGAGGGTTATGGCTGACAAAGTTTGCAGATGACTGCAAACTGGGCCATAGTCGAAAACACATCTGACACAGATATCCTCCAGAAGGGCCTCACAGAAATGGATAACTGGTGCCAGAGCCATGGCCTGAAGTTAAACGCCAAAAATGCATAGTCATACCCTTTGGGAAAAACAAGGCTACCCCTAGCTACCATATAGGTGGCAATCCACTGAGCACAGAAAAGTCGTCAGAGATCTGGGGACCCAGGTTGACAGTAGCCTTCGCTTGACACTCATGTTGCTAAAGTAGTTAGGAAAACCTTCTATATCACCCACCTGATCATGAAGGGATTCACATCTAGATCAAGGGAGGTCATCGTCCCCTGTACTCATCACTTATTAGACCTATGATTGAGTACAATGCCCGTTCGAATGTATCTGACCAGACACCTGCTGCAGCTTGAAAGGCCCCAAAAGTTCCTCACCAAAAGGATAAAGGGTCTCAAAATATGTCTTATGCTGCCCGACTGAAAGAACTCCAGCTCTATTCAGTCTCATACCGCTTGCTCAGAGGTGACCTGTGCCTGACATATAAGGCCATGTCAAACCCAGATTTGATGAATATGCTTCACCTCAAAAATCTAGATCCCTCAGAACCACAAGGGCGGAGACTTAAACCTTGACACGGTTATAAATAGAACGTGCTGGAGGGACAGATTCATCACCCAGAGACTCCCTATGCTGTGGAACAAAATCCCGGTACATGTGAGGCAGAGCACCTCTCTGGTCTTGTTCAAGAGGAATCTTGACCAATGGATGGGAGATTGCAGATATACCCCAGGGATTACTTCAGCGTCACTGCTTGACAGAGGCACAGCAAAATGATAGGCATAGTTTTTATTCAAACTAAAGGGGTGGCGAAAGCCACATAACTATGGGCTAGGCTTATAAATGCCCTTGGGCAGATAGCCTAGTATGAACCTATGAACCTATGAACCTATGAACAGGTAGCATGCTTGCCTTTGATGCAGAAGTCTAACAGTTTTCCTCCCAGACAATGCAAATGGATTGCTGATACTGAGTTGTACTTTAAGGGTAAGGTGGGGTGGTGCAGTCCAGACTGTGTCCTCCTTTGGATGAGATGCCTTGTAACTATAAACCTGTTTTCAGTTTGCCATCCACTCTCTATTGCAATATTAGCAGCTTACCATTTTTTTTTTAAATTTAACAAAGGCAATTTTATTCTTCAAGGGAAAAAAGCACTTAGATGAAACACTGAAATATAAAGTTGTTTGCTAGTAGCATCCTCTTTATCAGTTACAGAACTCTTTAATGTGGAACTATTCAGATTGTGCATATTGACTGATATTGGTGGATTATAATGACAGAGGTTTGAGGGGCCTTTCATAGGTTCATAGGTTGGTACTAGGCTATCAGATCTAGGGCCTATACAAGCCTAGCCATAACAATTCCCTGGCTATTTCTTCCCACATTATTTACTTTCCTGGACCCCTGTCTAGCAGGGCGACTGATGTGATCCCTGGGGTGAATTTCCTTTCTCCCATCCAATTGTCAAGGTTCCTCTTGAAGAGGTCCAAAGAGGCACTCTGCTTGACATGTATGGGCAATCTATTCCAGAGTCTGGGGAGTCTCTGGGTCAGGAATCTATCCCTCCAGCGTGTTTTGTTTATTGTGATGACAAGGTTTAGATCCCTGGAGCGTGTAGCTCTGAGGGATTGGGATTTCTTTAAGTGTAGCATGTCCAACAGCTCTGGGTTTGACATGGCCTTGTATGTTAAGCAGAGATCACCTCTGAGTAGACGATATACGACAGAGTATAGCTGGAGTTTTTTAAGGCGGTCAGCGTAGGGCATCTGCTTTAGGCCTGTGATTCTTTTAGTGAGGTATTTCTGAGGCCTTTCCAGTTGTTGCAGATGTCTTGAGAGGTACATACCAAATGGGGCGTTGTATTCTATAATGGGTCTAATGAGGGATGAGTACAGTGGGACAATGACCTCCTTCTTTCTGGATGAAAAGCCCTTCGTGATGAGGTGTGCCACATAGAAGGATTTCCTGACTGTTGTGGCGATGTGGTTATCGAAGGTGAGACCACTGTCCACCTGTGTCCCTAAGTCTCTTATCACACTTTCTGTGTTTAGTGTACTGCCACCTATATGGTAATTCATGGATACATGTTTTTTCCCAAAGGGGATAACAATACATTTCTTGGCATTGAGCTTGAGCCCATGGCTCTGGCACCAAGCATCTGTTTCTGTAAGGCCCTTTTGTAGAGTATCCACATCATTTGGGGATTCAATAATGGCTCCCAGTTTGCAGTCATCTGCAAACTTTGTTAGCCAGAGTCCCTTAGTGTTGACCTGTACTTCAGAGAAGTAGATGCCAAACAAGAGCGGCCCCAGGACTGAACCCTGAGGTACTCCACTGGTCACTTGTCTGGAGCTGGATTTGGAGTTGGCTACTTTTACAGTGTGGGTCCTATCAGTAAGCCATTTAGCAACCCATTGGGTGACATAGGGATTAATGCCCAACTTAGTAACTTTATCTATGATTCCAGAGTGGGGGATGGTGTCAAAGGCCTTGGCAAGGTCTAGATAGGCTGTGTGGACCACCTTACCCTTGTCCATGGCTCTGGAGACTGATTCAAAGAAGTCAATCAGGTTCAGGAGACAAGATCGGCCCTTCACAAACCCAAACTGGGTGGGGTCCAGTGTTTGAAGGTTGCCAATGTCTTTGTTTATAAGTTCCATGATAATACGCTCCATGGCCTTGCAGATAAGGCTTGTCAGACTGATGGGACGGTAGTTTCCGGGATCCAAGGTGGATCCCTCTTGTGGATTGGGATAACTGTAGCTCTGCGCCACTCAGTGGGCATGAAACCTGAGGTGAGGCTATGATTAAACATGACACTTAGGTGAGGTGCCAGTTCATATTGTAGTTCTTGTAGTACACAGCCCGGGATGTCATCTGGTCCCATGGATGCTGTATTCTTGGCTTTAGAGAGTGCGTTTTGTACCTGTGTGGCCGTTATTACTGGAATTTGGCAATCTTCCAGTATTGAGATGGGCCAATTAGGGGGTGAGAGGGGTGAAGTTGGCACTGAATCGATCTGCCAGGATATTGGCAATATCCTTTGGATCAGTATATTTAATGCCATTCTGTTTTAGCTCAGAGCAGATCTGAGCATTGCCATTTAGATTCTTGACATAGTTATAGAATGCTTTGTGGTTGTCTTTGGAATCTTTGGCAATTTTATTTTCGTAACTAGCTTTGGAAGATTTTATGAGGCATCTCAGTTTCTTACTGAGGCTAGTAAGGGAGTTTTTTGCATCCTGGGATTTTCCTCTTTTCTGCAAAAGTTTCTTCCTTTTGTTGTAAAGTTTGTTTATGGCAGGAGACCACCAGATTGGCTTCCTTTTTTTGGATGGGAGCATTTTGGTTCTATTTGGGATGGCACGATTCATGCATGAGTGGATGTGCTCGTACAGTGCCTTAGTGTAGGATTCAGCAGTTGAACTTTCAGTTCCCGTCTGCATGGGTGTTATGAAGTTTGTCACTTCTGACTTGAGTAGCATGAAGTTGGCTTTGGAGAAGTTTTTATGATGGTTTCTTTACTGGGGGTGGGGTGGGATGTGGATGTTAAGGGTGATTAGCTTATGGTCAGACCTGACTAACGAGGGGTGACCATAGGTATGGAGCATTGATTTCCCATGTTGGTAATGACCAGGTCTAGGATATTGGAGCCCTGGTGGGACTATGGATTAGTTGATCCAGGGCATTGGAATTTATGAATTCCAAGAACCGTTGAGCAAAGGTGTTGGGACATGAGTAGTTTTCCCAGTTAATGGCAGGGTAGTTAAAATTACCCAGTATTAGGGTGTTTGGTTCTATCTTAATATTTTCCAGTATGTTTAGAAAGGTGTAGTGAGAATCTTGGGGTATGGTGGGGGATCTGTAGCAAGCTACAATTTGGATTGCAGTCTTACCTAGTGTTAGTTGCACTTGGAGAATTTCAGACACATTGTGTTGGCCAACTAGCCTGGTGGTGTGAATATCCTTGGTGAATATTGACACACCTCCACCTTTAGTGTTTCGGTCCTGGTTTGGTGACCGAAAAGTGTGGTAAGAGTTGTAGCCTGGTATTGCAGGGGTGCTCTCTGGAGCCTTGAACCAGGTCTCAGTTACTGCACAGATATCGATGTTCTCCATTTTTAGGAGTGCCTCGAGAGAGTGCATTTTGAGGTTTAGACTTCTAGCATTGAGTAGCATTACCTTCAGATTTTGCATGCTTGTACCTGTTACGGTGGTGGTTTTGTCCTTTGAAGTTTGCCTAAAAAAGGCACTATAGGTGTGGCAAGAGCCTTAGCCAGTAACCTGAATCCCAGGGGTGACAGGTGCAGACCATCTCTGGCAAAGCATCGTGGTCTGTCAATCATGTCATCCCAGGCAGACAGATACTGGATCCCCTTTGAATGACACCATAAGCTTAGCCAATTGTTGAAGTCAATCATTTTATCCTTATATTGTGGTATAATTCTGGGCGAAGGCAGGATGCTACTCAGGGCTAGGGTCATACCTGCCTGGGCCACATGATACCAGAGCTCTTCCATGTCTCTTTTCATGTAGTCCAGGGAGGTACGTCTCAAGTCATTCACTCCAACATGGACAATGACAGAGTCATATTTGTACTTGTTGTGGAGTGACTTGAGTGCATGCGTTATGTGGCGGATCCTGGCACCCGACAGGCAGCTGACTGTAATTTTCTCCTTATTCAACCTGGTGAGAGGGACATCAGTGTGCCGGACTATAGAGTCACCTATGACTAAAGTGTTAGGTACATTGTCTTGCCTTAGGGGCTGTTGCTGGGTGGCACACTGGTGTTGTGAACTATGTGATACATTGGTTGTGATTGGTGTTTATTTGCGTTTCAGCTTCAGAGGTCTTTGTTGCTTGGGCAGGTTACAGTTAAGGGCCTCTGCATATGTGGATTTAGTGTTGCTATATGTGGGTGTTGGTGGTGCGGGTTTAGAAGGGCTATGTGTTGCTTGAAATGTAGTGTGGGTGTTAACCTTCTCCTCTTGACTGTTTAGCACAATCTTGGGTGGAGAGAGCTTTGCTTCCATTTTGGCTATGTAAGTGCATCTCTCACAGGTTGTAGTGTTGGGTGGTAGGAGAAGAGGGTTGTCTGTGTACATGAGGCAATTGCTGCATTGCCGCAGTATGCCCAGATTCACCAGGTGGACAGGAGAAATCACCGGAAGCTGACCCTTGGACATGCTTGGTTTGGGGCTTTTTTTTTTCTTTGTAAAGTATAGGAGCTGTTTCCTTAGCAAGGTACTTTGCAATTATAGGCTGTTTAGTGCCTACTATTAATTTCTCCTTTTTAACAAGGATAGTTCAGTGTTTGTATGAGTTTAAGGCTTCCTAGTGCTGTCCAGCAGGTATTAGAGAAAGTGCTAGTCACAGGGATGCTTAAAGGTAAGATTGAAAAGAATGCACTCTACAGTGTGCACTAGAGAAGTTAGATGTGAAAGTAGGTAACTTGAGTTTTACCTGTTTAAAAAGTTAAGGTTTAGTGGAGAGTTACTATTTTTAAAACAGCAAGATGGATTGAAAGGGGTGGTCACTTTTGTATTTTGGTACTATGAAATACTGTGGGATGGCCAATAAATTTAAATAATTGAAGGGGTGGGATTTCAAAAATGATGATTTTGTGATTACTCACATAAGCCAATGAAAGTAGAGAGAACTGAGATTTTATGACTAAAATGTTGTGAAATAGGCAGTTTTGTCATTATTGGTTAATACACCGTGTTTCATTGCTTACTGAAAAAATGTTCAAAACTACAAATTTAAAACACACTCTAAAAAGTGGTGCTGTATTATAAAAAGTATATAAATAATTTAATACAATCAAGAAGATGAATAAAAAAATACATGCATGTGTGCATGGTCCTAAATGTGTGCAAGGGGCCTATGGTTTGAAAACAGCCAAAAGCTAAGCTTAGTCCACCATTGGCCAGATGCATTTTCGTTGAATGTGGGTTTCAGTGCCATTTCAATGAATGTGAGTTTCAAGGGCAGAGAAGTTTACAGTTGATGCTAAGTCTGCTTTTACTGTGAGACTGCATTGTTTTCTTTAGCAAATGTCTAATGACGTTTGTGCTATAACATTTGAAATAAAAGTTTTAAATTAATTCCAAACGTCTGTAATCATTATAGAAGTGAAGAAGAAAAGAGTCTCCAAACTGACAGGTTTGGACAGTTTTTATGGTAACTGGAGTGAAATAACCAAGGAATGGGACACTGGAACATCTGTGGGCTGGGGGACTGTTGTGGGTGGTGGTGCTAGGTTGTTGCTGGGGGACCCCAATCCATTTACCCTGCCTGGGGCCCCATTTGACCATGATTCAACTCTGCTAGAGTGTGTCAAGCGGAGCTACAACAATCTTGAATGTTCTAATTTGAGTAAAAAAATGTGATCAGATGACTAAAACTGGAAACTGAACAAAATCTGTGTTTTATACAGGGCTTCCTCGATAGCACTCCCACATGCCCTGCAACTTCACATCTGATAATGAGCAGGCTCCCCATCCATGTGAAGCAGAGTTCCTCCCTAATCCAATTCAACTTGGACCACTGGATATGGCACAGGAAATGTATTCCCAGTTTGGCACCTGTGTCTTTAATGGACATGGGCAGCCTGTAAATGGTTCACCTTCCAGGCCCTGCTTGTAAATGTTTCATCTCCCAAACCTATGCTTATACTTATCAAGGGTATCAGAATTTGTCAAAGATTTGGGATGCATGGCTAGATTTAAAATGGCCCTTAGAGTCATTAGCCTAGTAAGCACCTATGATCTTATGAACCTATATATGTTTTTTTTTTATTCAAAAATACTTTTTTCATTTCTTAAGAATGTGGAATAAAGCTGCACCACTGTAATAAAAAGCTCAGATTAGTAGGGTCAGCATACATGTGTTTTAGCAGAAGGAATGAGACCCACCCTAGCTTCTGAGATATGCATTAGATTACTTCAGTGGGCTGCCTTTTAATTTGTTTGTTTCATGCCCTCGTTGAATTGTCATTCTTTATTTACCCTTTGTCGAGCAAGTTAGTCCCACTATATCAATGGCCTCTTTTTGGTGGCAAACCAAGGTGGTATTCATATTGATTACATAAAAGTTGATAAGAGCTGTGGGATCTTTTACATCCACCTTTTCTACCACCAGCATAGACAGATGGGATCTCGGATTAACATTTCATCCAAAGGGCGGCACTCTCAGTATTGCAATACCCCTCATTATGCTGTACTACAGTGTCAGTACTGGAAAAATTAATACAGCTGCCTGGTATGGGAATAGAACCCACAACTTTCTTTGACAAGGTCAAGTGTGCTACCTGTTGAACTACTGAGATGTAAGGTTGCCACCCATTTCGTTGTCAGCAGGACACTCATGGGTTGAGCTACCTCATCCCATTGCCCACTGTGGAAAGTAGTGGGACTTGAAAAGTCCCGCTTTTCAATCGCTCTGAATTGCCATGGAAAATCCGCAATTACTTCCAGCTTTTCCACGGCAATTCAGTTACGTCACCAACCCGGACCTGCAGGCAAAGCTGCTGCCTGTTAAGTCCGGGTGCTGTAATTCATGCAGCAATTGGCTGCAATTCATGAAAGGGGTGGGGATTGGGGCAGGAAGAGCCCTGCAAAGATCACAGCTATATGAGCGCTTTATTTTAAGCGCTTCTACAGCCGCTAAAAAAAAAAAAAAAAAAGACAGGATTTTTTTTTCTAACGAGCCAGCCAGTCAGCCATCCATCCATTCATCCAGCCATCCATCCATTCATCCAGCCACCCATCCATTCTTCCAACCAGCCAGCCATCCATCCATTCATGCAGCCAGCCAGCCATCCATTCATGCAGCCAGCCAGCCATCCATCCATTCAGCCAACCATCCATCCATCCATCCATCCATCCATCCATCCATCCATCCATCCATCCATCCATCCATCCAGCCAGCCATCTATCCATTCATCCAGCCAGCCAGCCATCCATCCATCCATTCATGCAGCCAGCCATCCATCCAGTCATTCATCCATCCAGCTGCTACTCCTACCAACCAGCTAGCCATTCCAGCAGCCGGCCAGCCAGTCAGCTAGCCACTCCAGCAGCCGGCCAGCTAGCCACTCCAGCAGCTAGCCAACCAGCCACTCCAGCAGCCAGCTAGCTAGCTAGCTAGCCACTCCAGCAGCCATCGGTCGTACCCATAACAGCATCTCCTTCACCGCTCATGTGGTGACATCATGGTAGAGGGTGTGGCCAGTGTCATATTGGCCACACACCCACGTCCCACTTTGGCTTGCTGAAAAGGTGGCAACCCTACTGAGATGGCCTTTTATCCACTTGCTGCTACTGATTCCTGTGATACTTTTATTTTTACTTCTCTTTTCCAAGTAACTAATCATAACTTATTTTCTTCCATAGGTTTCTCCCACTAAAATGCTTTGGCATTACTTTACTTCTGCATTGTAGAGTAATTACTATCAATAAACAAACCATACTTCAGATATAGTGGAAAACAGGCTTCCATGTCACATGTAAAATAATGAGCCATTTTATACCCTTGATTTTTCTTCCTGTTCTAGACTACCATTTTATACCCTTGATTTTTCTTCCTGTTCTAGACTACCATTTTATACCCTTGATTTTTCTTCCTGTTCTAGACTACCATTTTATACCCTTGATTTTTCTTCCTGTTTTAGACTACCATTTTATACCCTTGATTTTTCTTCCTGTTCTAGACTACCATTTTCAGTGCATAGTTGCTAATGACATTACATGTACAAGATAGGATCTAGATTAATTAAGCAAATTTTTCCTAGGTAGTGCAGCATCAGAGCTATTACTAAAACCCAAATATGTGACACCCAGTGGGTTACCAATTTTCCCACCTCACTAGTGGCCTATACAAAATGGATCTCTTTGAGCTGATAAGACCTATGTTGTATGTCTTTGGGGCTACATTCTATCTCCTGTGTTCTTGTCCTTCATGAAATAGTGTAGCATACCCCACATATTATTTTTTTCTCTGGAAATAGTGATAATATTGTAGTACATACTATAAAATAAACAGTGTAAACAAAATATAGTATAATCCAAATTAAATTTAGTTTCATGAGGGACAAAACCATTCTTCTTGTTTCAAATAAACTATTAGATCATTTTTAAGCAAATTAGTTATTTTTAAAACTCTAGTGTGGTTTGCAAATGTTTCGAAAATGAGAAGGCATTTGTAAATACAAATGAAAAATACAATATTTTATTGCTTAATTGCACTACAGTGCTATTATCATATCACATGGTGTAGGTTGTTGCCCTGAACCACCACTAAAGGGATACAATAAAGAAATAAAATATTATTTTTAGTGCGTTATTTTATTCATCTAATTTAGCTTCATATGCTAAGAATGTGCTACTGATAGAGCAACATGGAAGTATGCCTGACCTCAGAAAGAGATCAAATGGGATTAGGGGTTGGCATAATGCATAAGACATATACATCACAGACACAAGGTACAGGGGTTGATTCTCACTGGAGGAAGCATGGCCAGGCTTAAAAAGGCCCCCTGGGCTCATTAGACTAATAATTACTGGCTTACCTTTAAAATGTCACAACACACTTGTGTGACAGTCTATTTAACTGACTCGAAATATCAGAAACATCAACATCAAATGCTCAGAAGAGTGACCCTGGTATTCAAAGAAAGTCAACACTCAGGGAATGTTGACTTTGTCCGAAACAGCCGTTACTTCCAGATATCTGCGACAACCATTATGCGAGGGGGCTGTGCCCCCCTGCACACCCCATCTAGGGGGCTGTCCCCCCTCCCACTAATTATATATACTAACTCCAAGACTGCACTATAGTGAGGGAAAGGGTACATTTCTCGATCCCCACTATGGTGCGATCTCCACTCAAAATGCTGAAATCACAAGCACGAATGTACACTATCATTCGCTGCTGTACACACACACACTTTGAGGTATGATTTATATACAAACACACAAACACTCCTGAAGAAGGCTGGCACAGATTCACTAGGTATGCCCCTTCTGCCCAGGTTATAAAGTAGTAATCCACTGCCACCAGAACCCCTACTTATCAGCTACTATAAGGCCCTTCCCAAAGCATGTCCAATTTTACTTTGCAATATTATTATCCAAATAGTAAGCATGACCAGAACTTTTAAGGCTATTGGAGTGGCTTAGTACAGTATCACTAAATACATGCAAGTACTCTAGAGCTTAAATTATCTCTACACAAAACAGTCACAGTTGAAAGGTTTAACAAATATGTAATAATAAATAATAAAAACACAAGAGAAATCTCAGAAACATCAACTCTTTTGCCTCCAAAACTAGTTACTTCTCTTCTTGCTTTAATCTTAGTAATATGATAAAATTTAAGAACTTTAATCTTTCTACACATACCCTAATTCTATCTAATGCATTTGTTTATTTATATTTAGTTTAACTTTTACCTGAATGTTTATCGTCAATATTTTTAATGCCATTTTACTTTTCTCCTTTTACCAATGTTACCATAGTACTGTTACCTTATATGACTTTATTTCACTTGTTTCCTTTTTTTTACATTGTTATTACTTATGCTTGGAGCTTTTCTCCCCGGGCCTCTACTGAAAATGGACATGTATCCAGTTAGACTAGCCCGGTCAACAAATGTAAAATAAATAAAATAAATAAATAAATTCGACACAGTGCTAGTCAAGAGTTCAGAGATCACAGGAAAATGCTTAAAACAATACTATAGAATAGTCTGACATAAATATAGAAAACAGCTAGTCTAATCTTACTATTTTCCTATCTATTTCTAAGAAAAATACTAAAGTCTAAGATTCTACTTACTTACAGAGCAAGCAAGCGCTGGTGAGTGGATGTTCGGAAGACAAACGCAAAATGATATCTCTTTCTGTCTGACATATCTTAAATTGGTAATACATCACTATTGACTCATTTTAGATTACATCATTCTTGACACTTCTCTGGTTCCCAGGCTACCAGAAACTCTAACTTTACATTTCTTAGCAACCTTGCACCTGGTCAAGAAGCCACAGCAATAAAAGACATTATACATATAAAATCTAGCAATTAACTCTTGTCCTACGGCAATAGAAAGGATTCTTTCATCCAGATATCCTGTCTCCAAGCTTTGAAATCAAACAGTCATAAAATGCTTTACTTTATTAGCTTTCTTCCAACAGGGTGCATTGTGGTTACATTTTTGATATAACACAATTTTTCTTACATTTAGTTAGTTTCTTACATTTGCTTGTGGATTATATTAATATTTACAATGACATAGAATTATCTATAAAATTATATCTAGCTAGGCTGGCAGCCTTTCAGTTTTTCACACTTTCACTAATATGTATCTTTGAAAAGATACTTTCAAACATTACAATGTTGCACAAGTCAGCCATGATATTTTGAAGGTAAACCTAATTACCCGTGCACCTATGGAGCATAGCACACTGTATAACAAATATATAAATGTGGGCGATGGAAGAGGACTGTCAAGAGTAGTGCTGAAGAAAGCAGAAAAATAATAAAGAAGGGAGTGCAGGAAAATGAAGAGATGAAACCTGATGCTCTTTTCTGCCTGGTGCACTTACCAATGGAACATCAATTTGGGCTATCTCCACATGGTATAGGGATTAGGATTACTAGTTTACACCCAGGTAGCATGGTAATGGTCCACTCTTTTGGAGGGTGGGGTTTGGCATAATGACTGAGTTGTTTTCCTTACAGACACAAGGTGCAGTGTTTTATTCTCACCTTTGAGGTTACTTAGCTAGCCTTACAATGGCCTGCAAGGGCAGCTAGTTTGGTAATTATCAGTGACCCTATGAATCTATGATATTGATGAAGGTGGTACTGATCCATCAGTACAAATCTGTAACGCATGGAGTACTTTGATTATGCTCAGAAAATGATAGGAAAATGAACTTGCAACAATGATGATCATACATAATAACTTATCTACAAGAAGCTTGTTATACTGAAGTTCTTACATATGAACCTCACTGATATAACTAACAGTACCTTGCACTGTACAGACAGCAGTCTCTATAAAACTGTCACAGAAACCAACTAACAATGTTAATGTCTGTGAAGCACCTCAAACTGCCACAAAAATAGCAATAAACAGTGTAGTCTACCTCTAGTCAACAAACAGCTTTAAAACTGTCATAGTTTAAAAACATGTAGTACGCTTGGGTAGCTAAAGCTCCATGTGTATTAAAAAGGAAGCTTTGTTCTTGAAATCGGTTTCTTAAAAGCATTTCTTGCATAAATACAACACTGAGGACAATAACTGGGTCTCTAATCATAACTTAGTTATTATGTGTTTAAAAATGTATTCCAGAAATTCACCAGCAGCAAAGGTTGACAGATAAATTTACTAAATCTGTTTCAAGAACACATAACAAATGGTTATGACTGGAGACCTAGTCATAATTATTTGTAACACGTGGGGAGCTGTAGCTGCTCTAATCTACTACTAAGGTATATTAGGAATAAGCAGAATCTGTCCCTTGATTAGTCATATATTTCACTACCAGCTACTATTTGTATGGCAGAGCAAAGTATGTTACAGCTTTCAAAGCTGTTAGTAGGTTTTCATTGCAGGTCAGTGAAAACTGGTATCTATGTAACAGTGTAAAGTTCACTTATTTATTACAGCCAGGTTTATACAAAAGTGTCTTGCTATAAAAAGCTTGTTCTGGATAGTTTTTTTACATACAAACATCACTATAACACCGCAATTTTTTTTCAAAACTCTGAATCATAATCAGAGCATTTTGTATATACTACAGTCTAGTTATGACTGGAGAAATAAGTGTAATCCTATATGCCATCTTTGTGAGTATATGATTTTTCAATAAAAAACATACACGTGACGCACGGAAATTTATATTTGAAGCAGATCGTCTCTGAAGACCATCAAGGCAGCTGTGTACCTTGTTGATATTTTTGACATTGCACTCACAAGACAGTCACAAAATTTACTTTTATATTATACAAAGGGGTGTGTTCTGAAGCAGGTCAAATAATATGAATTTATTTTTTTAAATTTCTCCAAGTCTTCTGGGTTTCTAATACCATGAAGGGAATGGACCCCATTCCTAAGTCAAAGTATGATTAATGAAATTAGTATTGTTTCAGTCTTTGATGTTAGCCAGAAGTGCTCTTCACAGCACCTGCAATATGCCCAGTAATGACTCCTGCTACAATTCGTACAGAGTTACATGCATCTGTAACATATCTAAGTATGATTGTAAATTATTTTTATAAGACCCATTGCTCCTCCTACTACTACTACTGGAACTGTCTGTGTATCTTTCTACCACATTGCCCTCATTTTTGCCTGCAAATCCTGGTATTTTATGACTTTGTCTCTCTCTGTACTTAAGACACTGTAGTCACAGGGTGTAGTAATTTTAATGATCAATGCTACTTTTGTCTTCTTTTCATGGACTATTATATCTGGTTTTCTTATTTTTTTGAACTGTTGGTAATGGATGATCTCATGTGATACAAACCTCAACATTGTCTATGATGCTTTGTGGCTTATGTTTCCAGTCTTTTTCAGCTACTTCAAGATTATAATGTTTGCACAATTCCCAATGCAGTAGTCTTGCCACATTATTATGCCTTTCAGTATACAGTCCTTCTGCCATTAGTATATCACAACCAACAACAACATGTGCGACTATTTCCAATTCTGTTTTACAAAACCTAAATTTGTCTGTTTCTCCCACATGTCCACTGGACTTTGCAAACCAATGCGTATGTAGTCCACTATCTTGGGCTGCTAATATTAACCTTTCATCTTTTGGTTTGAATTTGCCCCTCCTTAACAATTCCTCATTTGATCTTGATCAGCATGAAGTTGTTCCAGGAGTTTTCTATACTTGTGACTATATTTATGCATTTTCCACATTTCTTGCCTTCTCATCTGATCCTTCACCTTATATTCTTTCTTTTGTTTTTGGCACATTCATTTGCTACCTGATTTTTATCTACTTCTGGCTTCATTTCCATTCCCGGTTCTGCTAGACTAAGCAGGAAAGTTATCTTAGATTTATTCTCCTCATGTTTCAAAACTTTCATTATGTTTGGGCCTTGTGAGGTCAACAGATATGTATGCAGTCCCGTGATTGCAGATCTATACATGTAATCAGTTTCAAGGAGGCCAATACCTCCTTCGGAACGGGAAATATATAATCTTGGTATGCACTGATTTTTATAAATCATTTGATGAACATGAAGGATTTTTCTTGTTTTCCTGTCTAATCTATCCAACACTTTTTGGGACCAGTCAGTCGCTCCAGAACTGTGAGGACAGGAAGAGCAAATTGGTTTACAGCTTGAACTTTGTTCCTAGATGTCAGCGCTTTTTTCAGGATTAAAGCAGTCTTGTAAAACATTCCTTACTGAGTTTTATTCACAAGTGTTCATGTTTTATTGTTGATCCTTCTATTTATACACTTCCTCTTGCTCAAGTTCTTTTATATCACATTTTTGTCCCAAACTGATGTTTTCTTGGTGCTGTACCTTTCCTGCTTTGCAGCTAGTTTTTGCACATTTATCAAGACCAAAGGACATTCTTATACCATCTGAAAAAGTTTTGACTATTTGCAGTTGTGCTTTCAGTTCCTCATCTGATGAGCTATATAGTTTTAAATCATCGACAAAGAAAAGATGAGACGTCTTTACACTGTTTCTTTCTGGGAGCCACATTATAGCCATGGCCTAATCTGTTAAGCAGTACGGGCAAGGTAAAATATCACCAGTGACAGAGACTCACCCTGGAATAAACCCTTTTGGACTTTTATCCCTAGAATAATAATTTGTCCTTTATCATGGCTTAACTGCAAAGTGGATTGCCACTGTTTCATGGTCGCTGTGATGTAGTTTATCAGTGTAGGGTGTATCTTATACATTTTTAAGCACTCTTTTATCCATGAATGTGGAATACTATCAAATGCTTTTTTGTAGCCTGTCCATGCCATACTTAGATTCTTCCCCTTTTTACAGTTCTCCACTATTTTATTTAACAACAAATGATCATTTGTTCCATATGACTTTCTTTTATTACCCTTTTGTTCTACTGCCATAATTGAGTTTTCTTCTAAATGACTATAAACTCTGTCAACATCAATTACAGTGTATAGTTTATACATCGCGGGGAGGCAAGTTATCGGTCTACAGTTTTTAAGGTAGCTTGCATGTTCACTCTTAAGTAGGAGCATTGTTTTTCCTGTTGTTAGCCAGGCTGGTGTCTGTTTGGGATGCGCATATAAATTACTCATGGCTAAATCTTCATGAAAAGATGTTAATATTTTTTAGCCAGAAGTTTGGTACTGCATCTGGGCCTGCAGTTTTCCAGTTCATAGGTTCATAGGTAGATACTAGGCTATCTGCCTTTAGGCATTTATAAGCCTACTCAGAGTGTATTTGGCTTCCGCCTCCCTATTAGATTAGCCTACTGTGCCTCTGTAAAGTAGGTCACAGAAGGTACCGTTTTAAGATTAGTTTACTGTGCCTCTGTCTAGCAGGGACACAGAAGAGATCCCAGGGGTGAATTTGCGATTTCCCTTCCACGCGTCCAGATTTCGCTTGAAGAGGGTCAGCGAGGGGCTATGTCTAACATGAATTGGGATTCTATTCCAGAGTGAGGAGCCTCTGGGAAATGAATCTGTCCCTCCAGCATGTCCTATTTATTTTGTGCTGAGGTTTACGTCCTGGGCGTGTAGCTCTAAGGGACTTGGATTTTTTGAGGTGGAGCATGTCCATTAATTCTGTGTTTGACATGGCTTTGTACGTCATGCATAGATCGCCACTGAGTAGGCGGTAAGCAACTGAGTAGAGCTGGAGTTTCTTTAGTTGAGCTGCATAGGACATCTGTTTGTAGCCCATGATCCTCTTGGTGAGGTACTTTTGGGGTCTCTCCAGTTGCTGCAGGTGACGAGTAAGGTACATCCCAAAAGGGCATTGTATTTAATTATGGGCCTGATGAGTGAGGAGTAGAGGGGCAAAATGACCTCTCTTGATCTAGATGCGAACCCTTTCATGATAAGGTGGGCTATATAGAAAGTCTTTCTAACCACTTTGGCAACGTGATTATCAAAGGAGAGATTACTATCTACGTTGGTCCCCAAATCTCTAATTACTTCTTCTGTACTTAATGGATTACCACCTATGTGGTAATTTGTGGGCACCTTGTTTTTCCCAAAGGGGATGACTATGCACTTTTTAGCATTTAGCTTGAGGCCGTGGCTCTGGCACCAAGCATCCATCTCTGTGAGACCCTTTTGGAGGATGCTTGTGTCAGCTGGAGATTCGATTATGGCCCCCAGTTTGCAGTCATCTGCGAACTTTGTCAGCCATAATCCCCCCCGTGTTAGCCTGAATCTCAGAGAAGTATATACCGAACAAGAGTGGTCCCACAACTGAGCCCTGTGGGATGCCACTTGTAACTGGTTTGGATTCGGACATGGCACCCGCGATTATGACCATGTGGGTTCTATCTCTGAGCCAGTTTGCAACCCATCTTGTGATATAGGGGTTGATATTTAAGCTGGTAAGCTTATTTATGATGCCCAAGTGGGGTACTGTGTCGAAGGCTTTTGCGAGGTCCAGGTAGGCTGTGTGGACTACCTTACCCTCATCTATGGCTTTGGTAACTGTTTCAAAGAAATCAACTAGGTTTAAGAGGCAAGATCTGCCCTTAACAAAGCCAAATTGGGTAGGTCCAGTGTCTGGAGGCTCCCAATGTATTTGTTTATGAGTTCCATGATAATACGCTCCATAGCTTAACAGACCAGACTAGTCAGGCTTATGGGCACCACCTTTGTGGAGTGGGACCACTGTAGCTGTATGCCATTCTTTGGGTACATATCCTGTAGTAAGGCTAAGTTTGAATAGTGACTTAATGTGAGGGTTCAGTTCTTCTTGGAGCTCATGTAAGACACAGCCTGGGACACCGTCCGGTCCCATAGATGCTGTGTTTTTTGCTTTGGAGAGGGCAGCTTTCACCTGTGCATCTGTGATGTCAGGGAGGTTACATTCAGTTGGGATAGGCATTTGCTCCTTTGGGGGGGAAGGGGTGGAGAAGTTTGCACTGAATCTGTCTGCCAGAATGTTGGCTATGTCTGTAGGTTCAGTATATTTTGTACCGTTATGCAACAATTCAGAGCATATCTGGGAGTTTCCACCCATATTCCTGACATAACTAAAGAAGGCCTTGTGATTATCTTTAGTGTCTAGGGCAATTTTTCTTTTGAAACTGGCCTTTGATGATTTTATGAGGGAGCGAAGTTTCTTGCTAATACTGATCAGAGATACCTTCCCTTTTTGGGATTTTGCTCTGTCATGTAGTAGCTTCCTCCTTCTGTTGTATAGTTTATTTATAGCCGGGGTCCACCAGACCGGTCTCCTGTTTTTGGAGGAGTGAGTCTTGGCTTTATTTGGGATAGCACGATCCATGCATTCCTGCAGGTGCTCATAGAATGCATTTGTAAAGGATTCTGCAGATTGGGCAGTATTATCCTCTGGCCCGGGGGCTTTGAAGGATTCCACCTCAGTCTTGAGAAGTGCAAAGTTGGCTTTTGATAAATTCTTTACAGAGATTTCCTTGGCTGGGGGTGGGGACGGGATATGGATGTCCAGGGAAATTTGTTTATGGTCTGATCTTACCAATGAGGGGTTTATCTCTGGTGTGGAACATAGAGTCCCCATGTTGGTGATGACCAGGTCCAATATGCTGTTCCCTCTTGTGAGTGGTGACCAGTTGTTCCATCGCATTAGAGTTTATAAATTCAAGGAACCGTTAGGCGAGGGTGTTTGGGTTTGAGTACTTTTCCCAGTCGATGTTTGGGTAGTTGAAGTCACCCAATAACATAGTGTTTGGAGAGACCTTCATATTCTCCAGTATTCTCAGGAATGCCAAGTGGGGTTCATGTAATAGGGAGAGTGTTCTGTAGCAGGCTACAAACTGAAAGGCAGTTTTGCCCGCTGTTAGTTGCACATGGATGGTTTCCGATGCTTCATGTAGTGCCACTAACCTGGAGGTGTAGGTATCTTTGATGAATATAGATACTCCCCCTCCTTTTGTGCTTCGGTTCGAGTTTTGGGGCCGAAACGCATAGTATGAGTTATAACCTGGTAGTGCTGGGGTGCTCTCAGCAGCCTTGAACCAGGTTTCTGTTACTGCACAGACATCGATTTTCTCCATACTGAGGAGAGCCTCGAGTGCGTGCATCTTGAGGTTTAGACTTCTGGCATTGAGTAGCATTACCTTTAGTTTTTTTTTATCCTTGGGTTGTCTATGGAGGTGGGGTTGTCCTTTGAGCCTTGCCTAAAAAAGGCACTATGGGGGTGGCAAGAGCCTTGGCCAGTATACGAAAGCCTAAGGGTGACAGGTGCAAGCCATCCCTAGCGATGCAACGTGGCTTGTCAAGCATGTCATCCCAGGCTGACAGACACTGGATCCCCATTGAATGACACCAATACTTTAGCCAATTGTTAAAACTGATCATTTTGTCTTTATACTGTGGCATCATTCTTGGTGAGGGCAAGATGCTACTCTAGGTCAGGGTCATACCAGCTTGGGTTACATGGTCAGAGAGCTCCTCTGTGTCTCTTTTCATGTAGTCCAGGGAGGTACGTCTCAGGTCATTCACACCAGCATGGACAATGACGGAGTCATACTTGTACTTGCTTTGGAGTGACCTGAGTGCTTGCATTATGTGGCGGATCCTGGCACCCGACAGGCAGCTTACAGTGACCTTCTCCTTGTTTAGTCTGGTGAGCGGGACGTCAGTGTGCTGGACAATAGAGTCCCCTATAACAAGTGTATTTGGTGTGTTGTTTGGCCTTAGGGGCTGTGACTGTGAGGCACAAAAAAAACAAAAAAAAAAACCCAAAAAGGCCCGCTATAGATCCCAGGTCCTAGTATAACAATTCGCGACTGTGTTTAGGCAGTGAATATAAGACAGGGATAAACAAGTTTGAGTTGCAAAGTAGAGGGGAAGTAAAGAGAAGCGATAGATAGGAGTCGCTAATCTATAGCTAGAAAGGATCTGGGTAGGAGAAACATAAGGAGGAAGGGCACAGAATAGCAGAACAGCGCGTGGTGAGAGACGTACCAGAAGGCTCGTTATGGCCTTGATTAACAATAGCGAACTGCGATTGAGCATGTAAACATAGGGCAGGCACAGTAAATTGGTTAATGGACACAATTCAATGTTGTAAAGCACTTTCAACTGACTGAATGCAGTAACGTTTATAACAATAGCGTCTGCGATAGAGCAAGTAACTTTTATATTATACAAAGGGGTGTGTTCTGAAGCAGGTCAAATAATATGAATTAATTCTTTTTTAAATTTCTCCAAGTCTTCTGGGTTTCTAATACCATGAAGGGAATGGACCCCATTCCTAAGTCAAAGTATGATTAATGAAATTGGTATTGTTTCAGTCTTTGGTGTTAGCCAGAAGTGCTCTTCACAGTACCTGCAATATGCCCAGTAATGACTCCTGCTACAGTTCGTACAGAGTTACATGCATCTGTAACATATCTAAGTATGATTGTAAATTCTTTTTTATAAGACCCATTGCTCCTACTACTACTACTGGAACTGTCTGTGTATCTTTCTTCCACATTGCCCTCATTTCTGCCTGCAAATTCTGGCATTTTATGACTTTGTGTCTCTCTGTACTTAAGACACTGTAGTCACAGGGTGTAGTAATTTTAATGATCAATGCTACTTTTGTCTTCTTTTCATGGACTATTATATCTGGTTTTCTTATTTTTTTGAACTGTTGGTAATGGATGATCTTATGTGATACAAACCTCAACATTGTCTATGATGCTTTGTGGCTTATGTTTCCAGTCTTTTTCAGCTACTTCAATATTATAATGTTTGCACAATTCCCAATGCAGTAGTCTTGCCAGATTATGCCTTTCAGTATACAGTCCTTCTGCCATTAGTGTATCACAACCAATAACAACATGTGCGACTATTTCCAATTCTGTTTTACAAAACCTAAATTTGTCTGTTTCTCCCACATGTCCACTGGACTTTGCAAACCACTGCTTATGTAGTCCACTATCTTGGGCTGCCAATATTAACCTTTCATCTTTTGGTTTGAATTTGCCTCTCCTTAACAATTCCTGCATTTGATCTTGATCAGCATGAAGTTGTTCCAGGAGTTTTCTATACTTGTGACTATATTTATGCATTTTCCACATTTCTTGCCTTCTCATCTGATCCTTCACCTTATATTCTTTCTTTTGTTTTTGGCACATTCATTTGCTACATGATTTTTATCTACTTCTGACTTAATTTCCATTCCCGGTTGACACAGATATGCTTCTGCTAGACTAAGCAGGAAAGTTATCTTAGATTTATTCTCCTCATGTTTCAAAACTTTTATTATGTTTGGGCCTTGTGAGGTCAACAGATATGTATGCAGTCCCATGATTGCAGATCTATACATGTAATCAGTTTCAAGGAGGCCAATACCTCCTTCGGAACGGGAAATATATAATCTTGGTATGCACTGATTTTTATAAATCATTTGATGAACATGAAGGATTTTTCTTGTTTTCCTGTCTAATCTATCCAACACTTTTTGGGACCAGTCAGTCGCTCCAAAACTGTAAGGACAGGAAGAGCAAATTGGTTTACAGCTTGAACTTTGTTCCTAGATGTCAGTGCTGTTTTCAGGATTAAAACAAGTCTTGTAAAACATTCCTTAGTTTTATTCACATTTGTTCATGTTTTATTGTTGATCCTTCTGTTTATACACTTCCTCTTGCTCAAGTTCTTTTATATCACATTCTTGTCCCAAACTGATGTTTTCTTGGTGTTGTACCTTTCCTGCTTGCAGCTAATTTTTGCACATTTATCAAGGCCAAAGGACATTCTTATACCATCTGAAAAAGTTTTGACTATTTGCAGTTGTGCTTTCAGTTCCTCATCTGATGAGCTATATAGTTTTAAATCATAGACAAAGAAAAGATGAGACGTCTTTACACTGTTTCTTTCTGGGAGCCACATTATAGCCATGGCCTAATCTGTTAAGCAGTAAGGGCAAGGTAAAAGATTACCAGTGACAGAGAGTCACCCTGGAATAAACCCTTTTGGACTTTTATCCCTAGAATAATAATTTGTCCTTTATCATGGCTTAACTGCAAAGTGGATTGCCACTGTTTCATGGTCGCTGTGATGTAGTTTATCAGTGCAGGGTGTATCTTATACATTTTTAAGCACTCTTTTATCCATGAATGTGGAATACTATCAAATGCTTTTTTGTAGCCTGTCCATGCCATACTTATATTCTTCCCCTTTTTACAGTTCTCCACTATGACTTTATTTAACAACAAATGATCCTTTGTTCCATATGACTTTTTTTAATTACCCTTTTGTTCTACTGCCATAATTGAGTTTTTTTCTAAATGACTATAAACTCTGTCGACATCAGTTACAGTGTGTAGTTTATACATCGCGGGGAGGCAAGTTATCGGTCTACAGTTTTTAGGGTAGCTTGCATGTTCACTCTTAAGTAGGAGCATTGTTTTTCCTGTTGTTAGCCAGGCTGGTGTCTGTTTGGGATGTGCATATAAATTACTCATGGCTAAATCTTCATGAAAAGATGTTAATATTTTTTAGCCAGAAGTTTGGTACTGCATCTGGGCCTGCAGTTTTCCAGTTCATAGGTTCATAGGTAGATACTAGGCTATCTGCCCTTAGGCATTTATAAGCCTGCCCAGAGTGTATTTGGCTTCCGCCTCCCTATTAGATTAGCGTACTGTGCCTCTGTAAAGTAGGTCACAGAAGGTACCCTTTTAAGATTAGTTTACTGTGCCTCTGTCTAGCAGGGACACAGAAGAGATCCCAGGGGTGAATTTGCAATTTCCCATCCACTTGTCCAGATTTCGCTTGAAGAGGGTCAGCGAGGGGCTATGTCTAACATGAATTGGGATTCTATTCCAGAGTGAGGGGAGCCTCTGGGAAATGAATCTGTCCCTCCAGCATGTCCTATTTATTTTTGTGCTGAGGTTTACGTCCCTGGAGCGTGTAGCTCTAAGGGACTTGGATTTTTTGAGGTGGAGCATGTCCATTAATTCTGTGTTTGACATGGCTTTGTACGTCATGCATAGATCGCCACTGAGTAGGCGGTAAGCAACTGAGTAGAGCTGGAGTTTCTTTAGTTGAGCTGCATAGGACATCTGTTTGTAGCCCATGATCCTCTTGGTGAGGTACTTTTGGGGTCTCTCCAGTTGCTGCAGGTGTCGGGTAAGGTACATCCCAAAAGGGCATTGTATTTAATTATGGGCCTGATGAGTGATGAGTAGAGGGGCACAATGACCTCTCTTGATCTAGATGTGAACCCTTTCATGATAAGGTGGGCTATATAGAAGGTCTTTCTAACCACTTTGGCAACGTGATTATCAAAGGAGAGATTACTATCTACGTTGGTCCCCAAATCTCTAATTACTTCTTCTGTACTTAATGGATTACCACCTATGTGGTAATTTGTGGGCACCTTGTTTTTCCCAAAGGGATGACTATGCACTTTTTAGCATTTAGCTTGAGGCCGTGGCTCTGGCACCAAGCATCCATCTCTGTGAGACCCTTTTGGAGGATGCTTGTGTCAGCTGGAGATTCGATTATGGCCCCAGTTTGCAGTCATCTGCGAACTTTGTCAGCCATAATCCCCCGTGTTAGCCTGAACCTCAGAGAAGTATATACCAAACAAGAGAGGTCCCAGAACTGAGCCCTGTGGGACGCCACTTGTAACTGGTTTGGATTCGGACATGGCATCCGCAATTCTGACCATGTGGGTTCTACCTCTGAGCCAGTTTGCAACCCATCTTGTGATATAGGGGTTGATATTTAAGCTGGTAAGCTTATTTATGATGCCCAAGTGGGGTATTGTGTCGAAGGCTTTTGCGAGGTCCAGGTAGGCTGTGTGGACTACCTTGCCCTCATCTATGGCTTTGGTAACTGTTTCAAAGAAATCAACTAGGTTTAAGAGGCAAGATCTGCCCTTAACAAAGCCAAATTGGGTAGGGTCCAGTGTCTGGAGGCTCCCAATGTCTTTGTTTATGAGTTCCATGATAATACGCTCCATAGCTTTACAGACCAGACTAGTCAGGCTTATGGGGCATTGTGGCACCACCTTTGTGGAGTGGGACCACTGTAGCTGTATGCCATTCTTTGGGTACATATCCTGTAGTAAGGCTAAGTTTGAACAGTGACTTAATGTGAGGGTTCAGTTCTTCTTGGAGCTCATGTAAGACACAGCCTGGGACACCGTCCGGTCCCATAAATGCTGTGTTTTTTGCTTTGGAGAGGGCAGCTTTCACCTGTGCATTTGTGATGTCAGGGAGGTTACATTCAGTTGGGATGGGCATTTGCTCCTTTGGGGGGGAAGGGGGGGAGAAGTTTGCGCTGAATCTGTCTGCCAGGATGTTGGCTATGTCTGTAGGTTCGGTATATTTTGTACTGTTATGCAACAATTCAGAGCATATCTGGGAGTTTCCACCCATATTCCTGACATAACTAAAGAAGGCCTTGTGATTATCTTTAGTGTCTAGGGGAATGTTTCTTTCGAAACTGGCATTTGATGATTTTATGAGGGATCGAAATTTCTTGCTAATACTGATCAGAGATGCCTTCCCTTTTTGGGATTTTGCTCTGTCATGTAGTAGCTTCCTCCTTCTGTTGTATAGCTTATTTATGGCCGGGGTCCACCAGACTGGTCTCCTGTTTTTGGAGGAGTGAGTCTTGGTTTTATTTGGGATAGCATGATCCATGCATTCCTGCAGGTGCTCATAGAATGCATTTGTAAAGGATTCTGCAGATTGGGCTGTATTATCCTCTGGCCCGGGGGCTTTGAAGGATTCCACTTCAGTCTTGAGAAGTGCAAAGTTGGCTTTTGATAAATTCTTTACAGTGATTTCCTTGGCTGGGGGTGGGGACGGGATATGGATGTCCAGGGAAATTTGTTTATGGTCTGATCTTACCAATGAGGGGTTTATCGCTGGTGTGGAACATAGAGTCCCCATGTTGGTGATGACCAGGTCCAATATGCTGTTCCTCTTGTGGGAGTGGTGACCAGTTGTTCCATCGCATTAGAGTTTATAAATTCAAGGAACCGTTAGGCGAGGGTGTTTGGGTTTGAGTACTTTTCCCAGTCGATGTTTGGGTAGTTGAAGTCACCCAATAACATAGTGTTTGGAGAGACCTTCATATTCTCCAGTATTCTCAGGAATGCCAAGTGGGGTTCCTGTAATAGGGAGGGTGTTCTGTAGCAGGCTACAAACTGAAAGGCAGTTTTGCCCGCTGTTAGTTGCACGTGGATGGTTTCCGATGCTTCATGTAGTGCCACTAACCTGGAGGTGTAGGTATCTTTGATGAATATAGATACTCCCCCTCCTTTTGTGCTTCGGTTCGAGTTTTGGGGCAAAAACGCATAGTATGAGTTATAACCTCGTAGTGCTGGGGTGCTCCCAGGAGCCTTGAACCAGGTTTCTGTTACTGCACAGACATCGATTTTCTCCATACTGAGGAGAGCCTTGAGTGCATGCATCTTGATGTTTAGACTTCTGGCATTGAGTAGCATTACCTTTAATTTTTTTATCCTTGGGTTGTCTATGGAGGTGGGTTTGTCCTTTGAGCCTTGCCTAAAAAAGGCACGATGGGGGTGGCAAGAGCCTTGGCCAGTATACGAAAGCCTAAGGGTGACAGGTGCAAGCCGTCCCTAGCGAAGCAACGTGGCTTGTCGAGCATGTCATCCCAGGCTGACAGACACTGGATCCCCTTTGAATGACACCAATACTTTAGCCAATTGTTAAAACTGATAATTTTGTCTTTATACTGTGGCATTATTCTAGGTGAGGGCAAGATGCTACTCAAGGTCAGGGTCATACCAGCCTGGGCTACATGGTCAGAGAGCTCCTCTATGTCTCTTTTCATGTAGTCCAGGGAGGTACGTCTCAGGTCATTCACACCAGCATGGACAATGATGGAGTCATAGTTGTACTTGCTTTGGAGTGACCTGAGTGCTTGCGTTATGTGGTGGATCCTGGCACCCGACAGGCAGCTTACAGTGACCTTCTCCTTGTTCAGTCTGGTGAGCGGGACGTCAGTGTGCCGGCCAATAGAGTCCCCTATAACAAGTTTATTTGGTGTGTTGTTTGGCCTTAAGGGCTGTCACTGTGAGGCACACTGATTTTGTGAGATATGTGATTCATGGGTATTGTTGAGGGGTGGCTGTTGCTTGAATATCTGCTTAGGAGGACTTTGCTGTTTAGGCAGATTTTTATTTAGAGCCTCCGAGTATGTTTTTGTGTGATTATGTGTTGGGTATGCAGATGCAATAGGTCTGTGTGAGACTGTGCCAGTCTTGGGTTGAGAGAGCTCTGCTTCCAGTTTGGCTGTGTAACTGCATCTCTCACATGTATTAGAGTTTGTTGGAAGGAGGAGAGGGTTGTCTGTGTACATAAGGCAATTGTAACATTGTCTCAAAATTCCCAGATTCACCAGCTGGACTGGAGAGTAACCTTGAAACTGACCCTTGGACATACCAGATTAGTATAGGGAACTGTTTTTTTACTGATCAGATTAGGGAAGGGAACTGATTTTTTACTTGATCAGGAAGGACCAATCAGGAGCCTAATATTTATGAGAAGTCAAGGAGGGTGTAGTGCTTTAGTTAGTTAGTGTTTCCTTATAAGAGCTGAGCAAGTGCAGGGCTTTAGAAAGAGAATAGAGTGATTACTTTGAGAGTTTGAACAGTTCTAAGGGAAAAAGTGAAGAGCAGACTTTGTGGAGCCTGGAATAGTTTAAACCTGTTTAGGCAACACTGCCTGATGCTGCTCAGTCATAAAACCAATAAAAAGAGAGTTGTAGGGTTTTAAGAGAGAGAGATCAAGGAGTTTAGAATTGACCCAAAATGGCCAATAAAAACTACAGCTTCTAGGTAGTAACCACTCCTCCAGGGCCAGGCAGGCTGTTCAGTGTTAACCATTCCCACTGGTGAACACAGAGACTTTCCTTTAGTCCAAGCAAGCACTGGCCTTCTAGAAACATCCAAACAGTTCAGAACAGCAAATCTGTAACTGAACATTCTTAACTTTCAGAAAGTGGGAAAAAAGCAAGATTTTTTTTTTTCCTTTTTGTTGTAGTTTAAAGGTATCAGAGATACACAAGCAGCAAAATAAACACCACAGTGCAATAAATGACCCCACACTTGAGTGCTAGGCCAAAATCAGGTAAAATGCAGTTTTTAGAGAAAAAAAAATATTTTAAATTAAGTGCAACACAGGAAATGCAGTAAACAGGCTCTAGATGCGTTCCAAGTAATGTTACTGTTACAGATATAAACTTTAGCAAGCCGGAAAATGCCAACAAGTAGATGGCAAAGCAGTAAAACTCAGAAGAAAATACTTAAAATCACAAAAGTGGCTCCTTTTCTTCTCTCAGTGTTTTCTCCTCTTGGTAGGAGCTTCAGCAACAACTAGCAAGCCTGAAAAGACGCCAAAACCATGAGGCAGCCGGGTTTTAAGAGAGAGAGAGCAAGGAGTTTAGAAGTGACCCAAAATGGCCAATAAAACTAGTTATATTTTAGAGGTTTTTCTTCACTTTGTTTCAATCTCTCTGACCATCACTTCATCCCATTTCATATCCCATACATTTGGGCTTCTTATGTGCTGCGGTAGCATTGTAGCCTCACGGTAAGACATTGTCCTGTTTGATTCTCAGCTAAAGCATCTTCTGTGTGGAGACATGCATGAATGGGTGTACCTTCGTTGAAGGTTGTCCGTCAGAGCTGGCAACTTGGTACGTAAAAATCTACTGCCAAATCATTAGCGGACCGGAGTTCCACTGTGGCGACCCCTAACCGGGAAAAAGCCGAAAGACACAACAACATTCTTTCTTTTACTTCTTCTATCCATTTAGCATCTTTGTTATGTTCCACAGGATTTTCATAAATATTTCTCCAAAATGAATGTCTTTCTTCTTTTTTTGGTGGTCTTTCAATTTATTTTACCTTGTTTCCTAATTCTGTATAAACTTTTCTTGGGTCATCAATAAATTGCTTACTTTGTACTTTTCCTTTATATTTATCTGTGTATCTTCAAAGTTTTTCTGCCTGTGCTGATATTTTTAGTTTATTAATGGCAATAGTGCATGATAAATCCTGATCTGTTATAATATTGTGCATTGCTTTTAAAACATCTATATTTCTGAGTATTTTTGTTGATCTGTTTCTCTTCTATACTCTTCTAACAGTGACACTTCTTGTCTTAATTGCTTTATAGTTTTTTCTCTCTATGTAATATGTCTGTTACAAAGACATGCATTTGGAGCGTTTCTCCCTGGGCCTCCGCTGAAAATTGGCTTAGTTCCAAGTCAGACTTTCCCGGTAAACAAATATTAAATAAAATAAATAAAATAAATTTCATACTTCCATGATGACATTCAATTTCTCCCCGTCCTTTCCCTTATGACCCTGTGTTCTTGTGGTAGCAATTTATCAGTTATTAATTTGGCTGTACAATAATGTATCCTATTTACTTATGTTGTTATATCACATGAATCTCTGTGGACAGTCCTAATTACTGTGTTCATTTGTTTTATCAAACTTCTAGCTTTTGGGGTTTTCTTGACCTTCTGCAGTCTATTTCTTTCATTGATCTTAATATGTCTATCCAGCTCTATTAAATCAAGCAACTCTTCTCTTAGATCATTTTCTTCTAAACTGAGGGCACCTTCTTTGTTTGCCATTTCCTGTGGACACTCTATAGAAATTTCCAGACTTCTTCCTGTTCCACATTCTCTTCAGTTTCACCCTGTGTCACCCATTGCTCTTTCCCATGGGAATTTACTGGCCTATCATTCCACAACATTGACTGTGTCAGAGTTGCCACAGTTTCCTGTTCTTTCCCTTGCTGTATAGCTCCAACTGAACCTTTGTACTGGTTTCCTGTGAGGCTCCAAAGTATCTTCATATGTCAACTGATTAGATGCTTCCTGCTCCACTGGTTTCTCCATAATCTGAGTGTCCATTGTTCTATCCTGTTGTGTTGTTATCAGTTACATTTTCTACTAAATCCTTCACTTTGCAGGTAATCCATAACCTCGGTTTCTATTTCTTTACTGTTTCCATTACTAATGTTCTTTCCTACTTTTCTTCTTTGTTTTCTTACTTTTTGTATTGTAAAACTTTTCATATCTGTATGTCTTTGCCGGTATTTCTCTTCAAATATCTTTAGTGCTGCTCTTTTTTGCATTGATTAGTTTTGCATTCTCCTTTGCATAAATATTGCACCATGTTAAATCTCTTTTTCTTTCCATGTCCATAGTTCTTCTTCAGATGTCTCCTGCTCCCCTTGTTTCTTTTTACTTTGGAATATTGTTATTCAATCATGCTGTGATATGACCCGTGTTAGGCTTTCTACACTGGATCCTTCACTTTGCAAATGTTCCATAACTTCAGCTTCTATTTTAACTTCTACTTGAGTAATCTTCTGTTCTACATTCCCTCTTTGTAATCTTATTTATTTTATTGTGAAATTTTCCATATCTAGATGTCTTTGCCTATATTTCTCTTCACATATCTTTGGGGCTGCCTTTTTTGTGTTGGTTAATTTGGCTTTCTCCTTTGCATAAATATTACACCATATCAGATCTCTCTTTCTTTCCCATGTCCATATTTCTTTTTTATACCCTTCAAATATCCCTAAATTTTGTTCTTTACATTCACACTATTTCAGTCGATTCTTTTTCCAAATGGCATGATGTTTCTTGGTCTATATAGTGTTTTTCATGGATCCATTGTATAAATGAACACAGATATTTCATTTGAAGCCTCTGAAAGTTTTTCTTGTGGAAGTATTTTTCTTTCCTCTAATTTCTCTCTTAATGTTTTCATATATGTTTTGTCTAGAAATCCTGGGCATCTTGCATAACAGTAACAATACATAATTTCTTTCTTATCCTCAACAGTCCATTCTATCATCTGTACAGTTCATTTTTGGCCTATCAGTTTTTGTGATTTTTGTGGACTGCTACTTCCTTCTACATTTTTTTAATTTCTCCAAGTCTTTTGGGGTTTCTAATACCACGATGGGAATGGACCCCATTCCTAAGTCAAAGTACGATTAAAGTTCATGAAATTAGTATTGTTTCAATCTTTGATGTCAGCCAAAAGTGCTCTTCGCAGCACCCGCAATGTGCCCAGTAATGACTCCTTCTGCAATTCGTATGGGGTTACATGTATTGGTAACATATCTAAATATGATTGTAGATCCCTTTTTATAAGACCCAATGCTCCTACTACTGTTGGAACTGTCTGGGTATCTTTCTTCCACATTGCTCTTGTTTCTGCCTGCACAGCCTGATATTTTATGACTTTGCATCTGCCTGTACTCAAGACACTGTAGTCACTGGGTGTGGCGATTTCAGTGATCAATGCTACTTTTGTCTTCTTTTCATGGACCACTATATCTGGTTTTCTAGCATCTATCCTTTGAACTGTTGGTAATGGATGATCCCATGTGATGTAAACTTTATAATTTTCTATGATGCTTTGTGGTTTATGTTTCCAATATTTTTCAGCCACTTCGGTACCATAATGTTTGCACAATCCCCAGTGCCAAAATCTTACCACATTATCATGCCTTTCAGTATACAGACCTTCTGCAATTAGTATGTCACAACCAACAACAAGGTGTGCGACTGTTTCCAATTCGGTTTTACAAAGCCTTGATTTGTCTGTTTCTCCCACATTTCAATGGACTTTGTAAACCAATGTGTATGCAGCCCACTATCTTGGGCCACCAATATTAATCTTTCATCTCTTGGTTTGAATTTGCCTCTTCTTTACCATTCCTGCAGTCTGCAAATGAGACTGGCACTATGATATAGAAGGATGGAGCCCTGACTGCAAGCTAGGTGAAATGGGTATGATTAGCAAACCTGATCCCTAATAAGGGCAGGGTAGAACCTGATCCCTTAGGAGACAACTAGGGATAGGATAGAACCTGATCCCTTTGGAGACAGATGGGGATAGGGCAGAACCTGATCCCTTAGGAGACAGCTCGGGGTAGGTCAGAACCTGATCCCTTAGGAGACAGCTGTGTGTAGGGTAGAACCTGATCGCTTATGTGACAGCTGGGGGTAGGGCAGAACCTGATTCCTTAGGAGACAGCTGGGGATAGGGTAAAACCTGATTCCTTAGGAGACAGCTGGGGATAGGGTAGAACCTGATCCCTTAGGACACAGCTGGGGATGGGTAGAGTGACATTTCTGCCAGCTCTCCTTTCCTGTGGGAAAGATGAGGTTTGCAACCAAGGACTAGAAGTAATTGGGGGAGACCATAAACACCAGTCCAGAGGCATTTGCATATGTAACTCACACTGGGTACTGGGGAAGGCACTGGGTAGGCCACATAAAAGAATAATACTAAACCATGATGCCCTGACCTTCTCTCTGTAAACTTTCCCTGATTACATACACTGAGGTATTCTCATTTATAGATCCCCCCGATCCAAAAGATTATGTCAGACATATGTTGGGGAAGGTAAAGTAGTTACTTAATAAGGAACTCTGGGACAGAACTGATGACAGGCAGCTGCAATGGGGACCAAAAAGGTAAAGAAAAGTGATGTATATTATTCTGATAATAAAACCCAACCTTGCAAACTTGGTGTTACAGACAATGGTGTCACAGGCTTACTACAGGTAATGCAGTTCTTTCTGTGCACATTGTGAAACAGATTATATATGCCTGAGTTTCAACAAATGCATGTAATTATTTTCTTAATCTTTGTCTGTATAAAGAAATAGGTAGCAGTGTAGACAGGAATAAAATAAAGAACTGGAATTCAGTTTTGTCAGTCACTTGAAGTTTTGCCTTTCAAGAAAGGTAGCAACATTCTGAACTCCTGCAAGTTGAAAAATAGTAAAAGTTAATTTTTTTCAAACAGACAGTACCTTTGAAAAAGGTGTGAAGTATTTTTATTTTTTCACTATTGCCATTGTACTGTGATTTTGCTGGACTTGGTATTAAAACATTGTATTACTCGTCTGATAAACTGCATTTTGAAATACAGTTGTGGTAACTCAATCAATAAACACTATCCTTGTTTCAGAAGATGGTTATTTTTGTGCAAAAACTCCATTATTTCAATTTATATGTTATACATTTCTGTCTTCTTCATCTTTTTATTCATTCATTCATTCATTCATTTATTCATTCAGTCATGTATTCATTCATTCATTCATTCATTCAGTCATTTATTCATTCATTCAGTCATTCAGTCATTCATTTATTCATTGAGTCATTCATTCATTCATCCATGTATTCATTCATTCATTCATTTGTTCATTCATTCATTCATTCATTCATTCATTCATTCATTCATTCATTCATTCATTCATTTGTTTATTCATTCATTCATTCATTCATTCATTCATTCAGTCATTCATTCATTCATTTATGCATTCATTCATTCATTCATTCATTCATTCATTCAGTCATTTATTCATTCATTCATTCATTCATTCATTTATTCATTCATTCATTCATTCATTCATTTATTCATTCATTCATTTATTCATTCAGTCATTCGTTTATTCATTCATTCATTCATTCATTCAGTCAGTCATTTATTCATTCATTCATTAATTCATTCATTCATTAATTCATTCATTCATTTATTCATTCAGTCATTCATTCATTCATTCTATCATTCATTCATTCATTCATTCATTCATTCATTCATTCGTTCATTCATTCAGTCATTTATTCATTCATTCATTTATTCATTGAGTCATTCATTCAGTCATTTATTCATTCATTCAGTCATTTATTCATTCATTCAGTCATTCATTCATTCATTCATTCATTTATTCAGTCATTCATTCATTCATTCATTCATTTATTCATTCAGTCATGTATTTGCTTTCTTCTCTTTACCAGGAAACTATCAGTTATCAAGTTCCTTTTGTTTTAGAGTTTTGTCATTCATTCAGTCATTTATTCATTCATTCATTCATTCATTTATTCAGTCATTCATTTATTCATTCATTCATTCATTCATTTATTCATTCAGTCATGTATTTGCTTCCTTCTCTTTACCAGGAAACTTCAACTGGCTGAATTGCCTATTTTCAAAAGAATCTTGGGCATACGCATCAACCTCTTAGTGCAAGATATCTGGACAAAGCCATAAGTAATGGGGGCAAAGGCCCAAAAATAGGGACAAATTTTAAATATTGCTCCTACAAACTTTGAAAGTTGATTGAGTAACAGTTTTTGCATTTGTATACATTTTTTGAATGGTATGAAGTTTGAAACTCAAATGTCTGTCATTATTTTCAGACTTCAATCTTTAATGAATTGTTAATAATTTGCTAGAAAACCACACTTTTATATAAAATGGATAAAAAATATGAGGCAAAAATATGGATATTCTCTGAAAATCTGTGCAGTTCAGAGGTAGAGGCCTGGGGAGAAAAGCTTCAAGAAATAGTAGATATACAATATTATAACAAGCTCTAGGAAAGATATGTGAAAATGAAATAAACAGGAAATATCACACAAAGTCATACATGTTAATAAATTTTAAGTAACATTGGTACACATTATATCACTGATCAAGGAAATTATTAATATATATGTAACAGCAGCAGTTTGCAGTACAGGATATGAACAATTTGGGAGCTAAAGTCATATGATATGCATCTATATTCCTGCTATGTGAGCTGAAGAATAAAGTATACATCTCTCATGGGATGAGTGCAATAAACTCCAGTAAAACATTAAAAAAACAGTTGTGAAGAAATGGTTGAGTAAGTAAAAAGAAGAACATTTGAGTAATTGGCCATTTTTATCATGGAGATTCAGTGCATTTGTGTACTTTGAGACTGGTCTTAAAAGTAAGGAGGTTGTTAATTTGTCTGATGTTGAAAAGAATGCTGCTCAATAGTTTAGCTATGCTTACTGATTACAAGGAGTCCCCATGGGAGTTGCTGGATTTTTGGGATTCTATTAAATGTTGGTACTTTGATCGAGGGTTCCTTTTGGTTTTGTACCATTTTATTATCTGTGAGAATGGTCTGAAAAGTGAGGAAGTTGTTAATTTGATTTAATTTGATTGATTATTAAAGGAATGCTGCTCCATAGTTTAGCTATGCTTACTGATTACAAGGAGTCGCCGTGCGATTTGCTCGATTTTTGGGATTCTTAAATGCTTGTATTTTGATTGAGGGTTCTTTTTAGGTATGTAGCACACCATTGCATTACTAATGTGTGGAGTGTTTGAGGGATGGTGTAGTATTTTATGTGCCTTTATGAGCTGTGTGTATGATACATGCTGTGACAGCTCTAGACAGTTTGGGTCCTCCAACAGAATGTAGTGATGGGTTCAGTTTAGGAGGCCGGATGCAAATTTACTTATTTTGTTAAAGCACTATACAAGTTTGTTCTTCAGTGAAATTTGAAAATTAGTGAAAATTGTAAATACATACATCAGTCTTTTAAATAAGAGGGATATTGCAGTTATCTTTTTGCTGTGATCAGTGAAATATGGACTGGCTTTGTAAAGAAGCTCTAATTTCGGATAGTTTTTTTTTTTGGACATCAGCATTGAGGTGCTGTTCAGATTTAAGATTGTTGTCTATAATGACAGCCAGTAACGTGGTATGGGTGACTTGTTCTACTTTGGTGTTGTTATGAGACTATATTTAGTGCAGTGCCAGTAGCTGGGAGGTTTCTAGAAGTTAATGTGATCAATTATGTTTTTTGGGGGGGATACAAGGGTAATTTGGCTTGTTCTAGCCATGTCTCAATAGAGGAAAAGGAGTCTTGGATGATTAGAGTTGGGATAGAGATGGGGCTGAGAAAACAAGAGTTGAGTCATCAGTATATTGTTTAATTATTGCATGTTTGGCTGACTTGTACATGTCAGGTATGGATATAATAAATAAGAGGGATTCTAGTATTGACCCCTGTAGCACTCCTGGCAGGGGAGTGAATTATGAGTTTTCCTATTTGACAGACTGCATACAGCTGTTGAGTTAACTAGAAAACCAATGAATGGTAGATGAAAGTATTTTATGAAAAAGAAGTTGAGGTATAGTATCAAATGTCTTTGAGAAATAGGGTAGAGGCAGGGTTACTCATATTTCTGTTTTGGTTGATTGTGTCTAGAAAATGTAATATTGCCATTTTCAATATTGTGAAACAGCTGGAAGTCATGAGGCAAAGGGGCGAAGTTTGAGATGGAAGCCATGATGTCAGGGGGGGGGTAGTAATCTTCTAGAAGACAGTTTAGGGTTTGATGATGGATACAGCAGAGCAGAGAGAGTGTTGTGATGGGCTGATAGTTTGAAAGTTCAGTGGAGTTACTTATTGGTATAACATTAGAGGTTTTCCATATTTTTGGGAAATAAAATTCTTGTAAGTATCTATTGATTAATAAAGTGACCTAATTTAAAATATTCTGCAGGAACATTGTCTGCTGCTAATCTAGTGAGTTTTACTGCATTCAGCTATTAATTGTAGTAATTGGGAATGGTTCAAATACGAAGTTATTTATCCGATTAGCACTGCAGTTTGAGGTGAGCAGAGGTACATTTACATTCTTTTGGCCAATGTGAGAGTTCATCTTCATCAGCCCCCTTTTTCCCATTTTATTTCTACATGGGGTTGGGGTATTGTGTTAACTGTCACCAGCTCTCTCAATTCAGTGCCACACTCCTGCTTCCTTCAACACTCATGCCAGATTGTTGCAGATCTTCTTTCATACAATCCATCCATCTCTTTTTAATGACATCCTTGCTTCCTCTTGCCTTCTTCCTGTCTGTCCCAAATCTTGCTCACAAGACTGTCTTCTGCTTTTCTGCATGTGTCTAAAGCACTGTAATCTGTTCTCATTGATCTTTTCTGCAATTGGAGCTACTTTGGCTTCTCCTCTTATGTCCTCATTTCTTTGTCTGTCCTACAGTGTGCTTCCTACCACCCTCCTCAGGCACTTCATTTCCATCACCTTTAACTTCTTCAACTGTTCTGCCTTTATTGCTCAGGTTTCTGTACCATACAGTAGTAGTGGTTGCACCACTGTTTTGTACACCTTACTTTTCAGTTTCTTTGGTATTCTTATGTCATACAGTACTTATAAGTTCATAGGTTATAGGTTCATAGGTTACTACTAGGCTAACTGCCCTTGTGGGCCATTTTAAGCCTAGCCAATTACCCCATGTGAGAATCAAACCCTGCACCTTGTGTCTATAAGGTAAACAACATAACCATTAGGTCACCCTCCCAACCTGCTAACACTCTTTGCCATTTGGCTGCAGCCCCTCCAATTCTAGCTTTGATCTCTTCATTCAGACTTCCCTTGTCCTCAACCACCCCTCCCAAATACTTGCAGCTGTTTACTTGTTCCACTATCTTCCCTTCTAACTCTATTCTCAGCAGCTTCTAATTTCCCCAATTCACTACCATTAGCTTTGTCTTATCTGTGCTTAGTTTCATCCCATGTGCCTTCAGTTTTGCATTCCATTCTCCTATCCTTTGCCGAAGTTCTAGCTCAGTCAGGTGATTCAGTCAATGTGAACAGTAGTAGCTCTAAAAGTGCTCTTTGAATCTGCAAACTGTGGTGGCATTAGTTTCATTGGGAAGAGGGTTAGGGGTGGGCTTTGTACCTGGATTTAGGTGATTGTTTATCCTAGATCTGAGCAGTTGGGGATTATTACAGTATGTTGTCTGTGCTACAGTGCAATAGCTCTTTTTGTCTAAAAGAACCTGTTTGGTGGTAAGATTTGTTAGGTGTCACTTCTTCTTCTGATCACCTGTCCGCACATTGAATGGCAGGGCCAATTTAGAGTGTCCAATCCACCTGCAGCATGTCTTTGGGATGTGGGACAAGATTTGTTAGGTGTCACTAATTTTGGCAATTTCTTACTCCATGAGATGTTATTAAGAAAACCTGAAAGCCCTAGAGAAGAACCACCACATACTTTCAGAATACCTATACTGCTGTTTAATGCTTGCTGTTTCTGTGACTTAGCTAAGTGCTGAAAGTGCCAGCTTTATGACTAAGACAAGGTTAAATTACTGATGATAGGCAGTCATAAGTGCTACATTTGGAAAACAAAAAAGAAAAGTTCAGTCATGTTCTTTCATGATCAAGGCAGGACTAGCCACCCGGCAGTGTAAACCTTGGCTCTGGATGATTGTCACAGTTGAACTGACACCTCGACTCCGTGCACAAAAATGGGGAAAAAGGGGTTGCGGATGGATGTTCTTTCATTAGACTTAAGTCATACTTTGCTGTCGATGGTGAGTAAAGCATTTATTAATGAACCACAGTATATTGTGTATCATCCAGTACAAACAGTTCCCACTATGAAATTCCAGGCTTCATAATGTCTGTAATCAAGCAGTGATACCCTAAGTACAAGGTAGCTACTCATAGCTCATAATGTAAAGTATTGTGGGAAATGTATACAAATTCCCATGAAATTGTGTTTGCATGACTTTTCTCTTGGTCCTCCTGTTTGCTCTAAGTTGAGTGTGTGTGTGTGTGTGTGTGTGTGTGTGTGTGTGTGTGTGTGTGTGTGTGTGTGTGTGTGTGTGTGTGTGTGTGTGTGCCTGTGTGTGTGTGTGTGTGTGTGCCTGTGTGTGTGTGTGTGTGTGTGTGTGTGTGTGTGTGTGTGTGTGTGTGTATGCTATGGAAGAAGGCCCTGGCAACCTACTTCCATTTGTTATTTTACCTTGAAAACTCTATCAGTGGTGGTCATTGTCCATAGTCACTATAAGAGTCAGATGTGACTCATAAGATAGCAAGTGAGTGCAGATTTAAGGAAAACGCCATGGTATTAGTGCATCTCTTAGCATATTCATCTAAGACCAAAACATCAGACAAATACATTATCTTGCCTCTTACACTTTTTTTTCTTTAACTATTATAATACGTGGAAGCAGGTTCAATTCTATGCACTACAAAGAATTATGATCAGGCCTCTCTGATCATAACCCTCCTTGTTGTGTGTTCTCAAGATGGATATCAAGATTCACCTGTTGAGCTCCACCCATGAGACAAATTCCTTAAATTCCATTTCATGAACACAAAACATGCTGATCGTGATTGTGACCTAATCATTATCCCCTTGTTCCTTGTTTTCCGGGTATAATAATGGTATTCCATGTACTATACTGTGGATTTTAAAAGTAAAAACAACAGAAGGTTCATTTAGCAAACACCTGCTTTGTGGCAGTATTCCAAATACATCTATAAAATCCACATATGCTGCAGCTTCTGGGCTACCACTTTGTTTACCACATTAGTGACCTGTTCATAATACCAGATCTGGTAGGAATGACAATATCTCTTTTGTAAAAGTCCATATCTGCCTTCCATCCTGAACAGATTACCCTGCAGCTTTCTAATCTCCACAGTCTACAAGAACTTTGCAGTGCATATCCTAAATTAAACTGGAGAATAAAATGCATATCCTAAAGTAAACTGGAGAACAAAATGTACTACCTACGAACCTATATTCACCCCGGGGATCATATCAGTCGCCCTGCTAGACAGGGGTCCAGAGAAGTAAATATTGTGGGAAGAAATATCCAGGGAATTGTTATGGCTAGGCTTGCATAGGCCCTAGGGTCGATAGCCTAGTACCAACCTATGAACCTATGTCCAAATCAACTCAGTAAAACCAATTACCAATCCTTTCTTCCTGTCACAAGTATACAAGTATCTTTTCAAAGGTACAGATGTTTCTTTTTTTTTTTAATTTACAGTAATTTCAAAGTAAATAAATCTCGTTCACGCTTGATGTTTGAAAGTAAATTCAATACTAACTAGAAGTAAGACCCTTTATTTGGACATAACTGGAATGCACTGCTATTTTACACACACTACAGGTTGCATGAATTAGCCATCACAAATGAGATAAAATCAGAGATATGAGGCTTAATTTACTTTTGCATACAAACAGTGTAACTTCTGAAATGTTAGTAGGTAAATATTTCTGACCCACAAATGGTACGGACGAGAGTGATTTAGGCATTAGTGGCCAAATCAGAACTTGCATGCATTAATATGAATTGTGATTTTTGTAATAGCTGCAACTAATCTATTTAGAACAAATTAAGGAATGAATATTCTCACACAAAAAATGTAATATGCATATAACAGATGCAAATTTGGATTTGTGGTAGATCATCTGTGAAATATATAAAGAGCTGTATACCGTAATTACTGTCAGACACACAATACACTGATACTGTTAGAATCTTTTCCATGATTATTCAAAGGAGATAAATTCTGCAGAACGTCAAAATTATAACTGGTGGTGTGTGTAACTGTTATAGTAACATCTTACCTTGGTGCCATCACGAGCATATATATCACAGACAATGCAGATCTTTGTGTGACATTGCAGGGCAAACAATGACATGAGTGTTTGCAAATGTATGCAATATTTTTTTTCTTTGTTTGTGTATATGAATAGGCAACAGCATAGGTGACAATTAAAAAGGGTCTGGAATTCCTCTTTTTCATCCATTTCATTTTCATATTCAAGACAAACAACAAAGACATAACTTCTGCAAGAGGACAGACAGTAACATCAGACTATTTTTTCAATGTAGAAGTACCTCCAAAAAGGTCTGATGCTATTACTATTGCAACATATAAAAATTAAATTGCAGCAGATATAACAAAAAAAATAAAAAAAATAAGTTTGACAAGAGAGTGCTTCTACTCTGTGTTAGAGTGAGGCTACATCAGTGCTGTCCTACTCCCCCATTTCTGCATTTCCCTTGTCCAGCTTTAACCCCTTGAACTTTGATGTTCCCCTCCCTCTCTCCTGGTGGGACATGTTTATTCAAAATGGAGCTGGGAGATCGAAAGAAAATGAAAGGAAGGTTACTGAGTCATAGTGCTGCAGTACAGCGAGTGGAATTTTTGTGGGGTAGCCAATGCTAGTTTCAGACTCCTTTATGCTCCATATGGATCTATTCCTCTTGAGGTGACCACATTTGGGGTGCACCCTGTATAGAGCTTTCACTGTGAGCATCCTCTCTTTCCAAAAAAGAAAGCCTAGCAAGTATTCGGCTTTTAATCACCACTGACTAGGGACAGCAACAAGTGTGGTAATGAAGAGGCTTGCATTAGATTTGGTGTTACCATACTTTTAACATGCTGGTGATATGGCAAAAATGGACATGCAGTAGGGCATTACTAGGGACCTGACTTCATCTTCATGGTATTTTGCTCCTCTAAGCCCTTGTGCATCATGCTGCCCAGTGATTCACTGTGTCTTCTGGTTCTCACTCTCCATTTAGAGTCCAATTGTATGTGCCTAAACCTGACTCTTCCCTGGGTCCCCTTGAGAAAAACGTGATCAGACATAACCTCATCATTCCACTTCCTCCTGTATTTGCTCCTCCAGTACCTAGGCCACTTCTCAAATGTGAGTCGACTGCATCATAATCAGACTTCATACATCTCATCCATCTATGCCTTGGAGCCTCATCCATCATTGACTTGGAACAAGCTACTGCAGCCGGTATAAGGACAGTCTCAGTATCACATAAATTCAGAATGTTTCTAATACATATAGCCTGTATCTCTGTGGCATAAACTGTAAGTGCAGGGTGTTTAAATAAAGAACACAAGTGATTAAGGGTTCAAATCCAGTGAACAACTACTTGGGGCTGGGGGCTGGAATATCAGTTAAGTTGTTTGTCTCAGAAACACAAGATGCAGGGTTTGATTCTCACTTTGAAATGGAAATTGGCTAGGCTTAAAATGGCCCACAAGAGAAATTAGCCTAGTGCTTACAAATGAACTTATAACACATACATAGCAGTTTTATAGGTAAACGTCAAAGTGAAGAGCTGAGATAGGATGGTTATCCTGGTACAGAAGTTCTATAGTTTGCAGCTGATGTGTTTTGCACTTTTGTCTCCTTGTGATTATTAAACATCATAAAAGAGAGCCTGAAAGACCCAAGGAAGAACAAATGCAGGTATTGAGGGGTTTTGTGCACCAGTTTAACCCTTGCTATAATATGGCATTGTTAAATATTTGAAATGCAAGCTCAATGACTAAGAAACGTTTTAAGTTACAGATGAGTAGCTGTTACATTACAACCAATGAGAAGCTGCCACCTACTATTTATTCATGGATTGATATATTCTGGACAAGTGTATAGTCCATCTCTTAAATCAGAAATTCCTACATACGAGTCCTTGGCAGAAAATCTGTAGCTTGAAAAACCATATTCATAATTAACAGTGATTTTCCTTGACTACAGAGACACATATTCTAGTCTGTCATTTTATGTGCCCATAACAATTTACATTTGAAATGTATTTAATAAACTATTTGTAATTTAGTGTGCAGTCTGTATGTTTAGTATATCACAACATTAAGTTGGCGTTGGAAATCATCATCATCATCATCATCATCATCAATCCACTTGTTTCCATTTTCTACATGGGGTTGGGGTGTTGTGTCAGCTACTGCCACTAGCCTCTATTCAATGTCACTCTCCTATCTTCTTCGACACTCATGCCAGACTGTCACAGGTGTTCTCTCCCACAGTCCATCCACACTCTCATTTCCTTTGCCTTCTTCCTGTCTGTCCAAAATCTACTTCACCCAATTGTCTTCTGCATTTCTGCATGTGTCCAAACCACCATAATCTGTTCTCTTTGACCTTCTCTGTAGTTTGAGCTACTTTGGCATCTGCTGTTTTGTTCTCATTTGCCCCATAGTGTGTATCCTGCCACCCATTTCAGGCACTTAATCTCCATCACCTCAAGCTGCATCAAATGCTCTTCCTTTATCGCCCAAGTTTCTGTACCATGTAGTAGTACGGTTGTACCACTGGTTAGTACACCTTATATTTCAGCTTCTTTGGCATTCTTCTGTCACAGGTTTATATGTTCATAGGTACATTTTATTTATTTTTATTTATTTTACATTTTTTTACCAGAGAGGTCTGACTAGACACAGTTGTCCATTTTCAGTGGAGGCCTGGGGAGAAAAGCTCCAGAACTATTGTTAAAAATACTATACATAAAATATTTACATGTACATTGTGGTTTAGACATACAATTACAGGATATAACATATAGTAACAAATGATTGCATGATCATAAATTAGATTATTACATAGCACAGTGAGTTTGACATAAAATTAAAAAGTATAGCAGGTAGTAACATATGACAGTATGTACATTCAGTTTGTTTAGTAGGGATAGTGTTGAAGATGTGATGAAGATAAAAGAAGAAATACTAACCAGTTTGGCTATGAGGGGGAAGGTGTTTCAGCTTAAGCTAGGGGAGAGTTAGTGTTAGTGGGTTTGGGAAGGGATAGAGAGGAGTAGGGGGCTGAGAGTTGGTATCTAAAGTATAACAATATATAGTGCATCTGTGGGAGTTTTCAAGAGGAGTTAGGATAATGGATAGGGGAAGGAATTAGAATATGTCAGCCAGGTGCTAGGAAGTTGCATGTCCAGGAGTTGTTTAGGTGGGAAGTAAGTTGTTTTATGAAGATGTTTTTGTTAGATTGTAACCTGATTTCTAGTGGTAAGAAGTTCTAAGTCCTGACAATGTTATTAGAATACAGGGAGTCAACAGAGCTCTAACTGGTTTTGGAGATTGAGATTAATGCCTTGTTAGTGGATCTTAGTTCTCAGTTGTTGGAATAGAGGGTGTGAAGATTGGGTAGAGATGGGTGAAAAGATGTGAAGATTGGGTAGAGATGGATGAAAGCTGCCAGCCTAGTCAAATAGAATTTTATACACAACTCTGTCATTTGTAAATATGAATATAAACTACAAGCTTTTTTCCTTAAATGAAAGAAAATACTAAAATGTTGAACTTCAAGATTGTAACAACATTGTCATCTGCTGTAAGGAAAACTAAGTCAAGCATTTCAAATCTTTCTTTTGAAGTTAAAATTATTTCATATCTATCCTTTGATCTCTAGAGCTCGGAGTCATTCTGTTTGGACTAGCACATTCTTTCTATTGTTTTAACTAAGAGTTAAATTGCTAGATTTAAACATGCAAATGTATTTTTATTGCTCTGTTCCTGACCAGCTGTAAGATGACAAAAGAGAGATGTTAAGAATGTAAATGTAGTTAATAAGTCAGCCTGGGAAAACCAGGAAAATGTAAAAGATGATGTAATGTTTATCAGAACTGCAATAGCAATTTAAACAGTGAGAACCAGAGATTATTAAGCATTTTTGTCTGACTTTCCAACTCAGCACTGCCTTATGCTCTATGTAAGGAAGTTACTTTAGAAGTATGTTTTCTTGTAGCAATAGTTAGGAATTAGAAAAGATTAGACTAAGTGTTTTTCTGTTATGTCAGAACTGTACTACTGAATTATTTTAAGTTTCTGTGTGATCTCTGAACTCTTGAATGGTACTGTGGTGTGGTAGTATTATCTTGTGCTTCTAGTATTTATTATTAAATATTTTTAAAACCTTTTAACTGTGGCTGGTTTGTGTAGAGATAAGTTAAGCTCTACAGTACATTGCATATTTAGAGAGTTTACTGCTGAAGTCACTCCAAATAATCCTTGACTGATTAGTCACACTTACTATTGGATAATAATATTGCACAGTAATAATTGGACACCCTTTTAAGGGCCTTTGGGTAGCTGATAATTGTTAGCTGGTGGTGGCAGGAATTACTACCGTATAGTCTAGGTATAGGAGCACAGCTGGAGAATCTGTGTCAGCCTTTCCCAGGAGTGTCTGTGAAGTTGTATAAATACTTATCTCAACGTGTGTGTGTGTGTGTGTGTGTGTGTGTGTGTGTGTGTGTGTGTGTGTGTGTGTGTGTGTGTGTGTGTGTGTGTGTGAGCTACTTGGGCAGGGACACAAAGCACTGGTTGGACAGAGAGGGTACTGGAGGTTAGCTTGCCAGCTAGGCTGAGATCTGGACCCTATAGCTGTGCCAGTGGGGAGTCTTATTGGGGACCTGGAGAGCAGAGGAGCAACCAGCTCCAGACTGACTGTGATCTGTGTGTGCACTTAAGGGAAATTGTACTTTACTGTGTGTATTTGTTATCCTTTCCTCCTATATGAGACGTTCGCTCTGGTGTTAGTAGTGAGGATTGAAGCTCCTTGATTGCTGGGCCAGGGCATGGGTGTCACAGAGGGTAATCAGGTTTTGTAAAGCTGGAATTTTGTCAGGTTGGTACAGTATTTGGTGAACTAGAATAAGTTGGCTTAAGGTGTTTGGGACAAATACTAGGCTAGCTGTTCCTGTGGGCTATTTTAAGTCTAGCCGATTGCCCTTTCTGTGCTGAATTAACCTATCCCATTTGGGTAGAGATTGGCCTTACCCATCCCATCCCATGGTCAATAATTATATGCTATCCCTAATGAGAATAACTGAGATCATACCATAGATAGTTTGAGGAGACTCATGCATGGGATAAAGAATTTAGGAACTACATCTGTCCATTAATAGTACACGTGGAAGTCCTGGGCTACATTTTTTGTTTCCCATCCATAGGTCCAAGCTGCAATTGAATACGGACAGGGATAAACTTGGTTTTATGTGGATGGTAAATCTGTTCCAGAGCAATGGTATCCTCTGCAAGATATACCTGTTCCTGAAACCCATTATGTTGATGTTGCAGAACAGGTTTAGATCCCTAGACCACATATTTATGATGCCATCTGTCTTGTTGATGTGCATTAAATCTATCAGATCTGGGTCACAGGATGCCTTGCATGCCAGACATAGGTCACCTGTTAGCAGTTTGTAGGATACCAAGTAAAGTGACAGGGCTTTGAGTCAGTCCATGTAAGACATGTTGTTGCCATTACTACCTCTAAAATTCTGTGCCATTTGGCTGTAGCCCCTCTGAGTCTAGCTATGACCTTCTCATTCAGGCTTACCTTCTCGCCAACCACTCCTCTCAGACACCTAAAGCTGTTAACCTGCTTCAGTATTTTTCTTTCTATCTAAATTCTTGGATGTTTCTTATTTCCCACATTTGCTGACATTATATCTGTCTTATATCTGCTCAGTTTTATCCCATATGCCTTCAGTTTTGCAGCTCATCCCATTCCCCTGCCCTTTGTTGAAGTTCTTTCTCAAAGTCTGCCTGTAATGCCACATCATCTGCATACTGCAACTTTGCTGATCTGTCCCCTCCAGCCGGTTTGCTAATGTAGTCCATCACTAGTATGAATATCAATGAGCTCAGAGCTGAACCTTGATGCACATCCACTCCCATTGGAAACTCCTCAGTGAGACTGCACACTGTTCGTACTTAAGTCACTGGGTCCTTGTACGTAGCCTGCACTAATTCTTCTTTCATCGTAGGCTGTGTCTGGGGTAGTACAGCTTCTGTGGTATTTTTTTCATTCAGAAGCTGCTGGAAGTACTCCTTCCATCTGCCTTTGACGTCCTACAGACTGACGAGCAGGTTGCTACTGGCATCTCTTATGAAGGAAATCTGATTATTTTCTTTATCTTTCTGTCTTTGCCTTGCAAGCTGATATAGTTTCTTTGTGCCATCTACTGAGTCACTTTCCAGAAGCTGGTAGAATGCCACTGATGCCTTGTTCTTTCCTATTGCAAATCCTCTCTTAGCTTTTTTGTTAGCCAACCAGTATTCCTTCTTAGCCTGGTTCATCTTTTCTATCTCTCACTTTTTCCTACACCCCTTCTTTCTTTTGATGACTTCCTAGATTTCTGCATTCCACCTCCAGCTTTCCTTATGTATCTTGTTTTCATACCTGGCTCAGGTGACAATGTGACATATCTGTTCTGTAGGCTTTACACATGCTGTTTTGAGATGCTGCCATTCTTCCTCAACTCCACCTATTTCCATTTCTTCTTCTTCTTCTTCTTCTTGAGGTGCTAGAGCCCTGAGTAATTCCATGAGCTGTTGTGCTTTCTCTCCAGTCAACTTTCAGTTCTTTAGCCTGGTCTCTGTTGACCTTAGAGCCTTATCTGACCACTTCTTGTAACTGGTTTTGGCAACCAGTGTTTTGTGCTGTAGACCAACTGTTTCACTGGGATTGACTTTGCAATCTCTGATTCTACTCTTCTGCCCTTTTATCTACCCGGGTTGCATGTTGGCCACTCTTGTATGTGATCTTGTGACTGTCTCTCTTGCTGAACCATGTGTTGGCCACCTCCAGAAGTCTAGAATGGCCTCTCCTTTTTTATTCCTGTTGTCCCACTCATGTGGACCCAGACAGTCCTCATAACATGTACTGTCTGTCCCACTATGTGTATTTAGGTCACCCATTGTCAACATCAATTCATGTTGTCCCGCTTTATCTAGTAGGTCCTGCAACTGCTGTTTGAATGCACTCTTTTCCTCACTATCACAACCCTGCTGTGGGGCATAGGCTGAGGTTATGAATACTGTCCTATCATTACACTGGAGTCTAACTGCTCTGTGTCTGTCACTAATTCTGATTACATCCCTCACTGCCTTCTGAAACCTCTCCTTCACCACAATTCCCACAGCATTTCTATCCAGGTCTCCTCCAGAAGAGAAGATTTTGGATCCCAAACCAACTGCATTTGCTGAACTGCCCTTCCATCTTGTCTCCTGGATACATAGGTTGCCCAGTCTCCTCCATACCATCATGCTGTCCACTTCCAAGCTCTGTCCTATTAGTAAACCTTTAATGTGTAGCAATTCTTAGTTCATTATTGGCAGGTTGTTTGGTTTTACATCCAGCTTTTGCTCAACAGAGATATCCCAGGTAACCCAAGCTGGGCAACTGGACACTGACCAGCAAGTAGCTTATGGACCCAGGGCTGCTGGGTCTTATGGCAAACACACACTGGCCAATATGGGCACATACATCTCTCTCATAGTTAGCAAGGGTCCCTGGCTTACATCAGAATAGACTGGGTCCTCATCCCACTTATCACTGGCAAATACCCATGCCCTATTTGGTGATATTAGTCAACACATTAAGATTACCAACATCCAATGTTCGTGGTCATTGGTTAGCCGTGTGACTTGTATTCTCCTATACTGAGGATACTGTACACCACAATAGATGCCCAAAGCAGTTATTCTATACAGCTCTTCCCCCAAAGGGCACCGTCTAGAGTATGTGCTGCTGTCCATAACTCCATTCTTGGGTGAGTGTGACACAGAAACACTCAGCATGTTTTTGGAAAGTTGAAGAGATGCAGGGAGAATATGCAAACTCCATACAGGTATTGTCTAGAGGTCAGGAAAAACTTGTACCTTGTACATGGAAGGTGAAGACCGTAACCATTTTGCCATCTGAGCTTTGGAAGTACTTCCAAACATAGCAGCGCCTAGGAAAGAATTACTCTTTAATTTGTCATTCATAGGTTCATAGGTTCATACTAGGCTATCTGCCCTAGGGCATTTATAAGCCTAGCCAGAGTGTGTTTGGCTTTCGCCATCCATTTTAAATGAATTTTGCTATGCCCTTTTTCGAGGTTAGTATACTGTGCCTCTGTCTAACAGTGACACAGAAGTGATACCCAGGGTAAACCTACGATCTCCCATCCACTCATCAAGATTCCTCTTGAAGCGAGTCAATGAGGGACTCTGCCTAATCTGGACTGGGATTTTATTCCAGAGTGAAGGGAGTCTCTGGGTTATAAATCTGTCCCTCCAGCATGTCCTATTTATTTCAGTGCTGAGGTTCAAGTCTCTCGAGTGCGTAGCTCGATGGGATTTGGATTTTCTGTGGTGCAGCATGTCCATTAATTCCAGGTTGGACATGACTTTATACGTCAGGCACAGATTGCCTCTGAGCAGGCGGTATGCCACTGAGTAGAGCTGGAGTTTCTTTAACCAGGCAGCATATGGCATCTGTTTGAGCCCTTTGATCCTCTTGGTGAGGTACTTTTGGGGTCTTTCCAGTTGCTGCAGGTGTCTGGTAAGGTACATCCCAAAAGGGGCATTGTACTCAATTATGGGCCTGATGAGGGATGAGTAAAGAGGCACAATGACCTCCCCTGATCTAGATGTGAATCCCTTCATGATTAGGTGGGCTATATAAAATGTTTTTCTAACCACTTTGGCCACGTGGTTGTCAAATAAGAGATTGCTATCAACTTGGGTCCCCAGGTCCCTAATTACTTCTTCCGTACTTAATGGATTACCACCTAAGTGGTAATTTGTGGGCACTTTGTTTTTGCCAAAGGGGATGACTATACACTTTTTGACATTTAGCTTGAGGCCATGGCTCTGCCACCAGTTGTCTGTTTCTATGAGGCCCTTTTGTAGGATGCTTGTGTCGGCTGGAGAGTCGATTATGGTGCCCAGTTTGCAGTCATCTGCAAACTTGATCAGCCACAGTACTTCCGTGTTGGCCTGTACCTCCAAGAAATATATACGGAACAAGAGAAGTCCCAGGACTGAGCCTTGTGGGATGCCACTTGTAACTGGTTTGGAGTCTGACATGGCTCCAGTAATTCTAACCATGTGAGTTCTGTCCTTGAGCCAGTTTGCAACCCATCTAGTGACATAGGGGTTTATATTTAAGCTGGTGAGCTTATCTGTAATGCCTGAGTGGGGTATTGTATCGAAGGCTTTTGTGAGGTCCAGGTAGGCTGTGTGGACCACCTTTCTCTCATCAATGGCCTTGGTGACTGTTTCAAAGAAATTGACCAGGTTTAAGAGGCTGGATCTGCCCTTAACAAAGCCGAACTGGGTAGGATCCAGTGTCTGTAGGTCCCTCCTTTCCTCTGGTCTCCATGTCATCCTTTACTAGAGCTAATGTTTGTATTCCTGCTTGTTTATTCATGCATTAATATCCACTGGTGATATGCATAGTCCCACACAATTTTTCCTTGTTCCATATGACTTCCATTCCATGCTGCTAATATTAAAGCTAATTACAATTCTGCCTCCATGTAGATGTTACAGATGTGTTAGTTTGGGGATCTTGACACATCTTTTTCCAGATAAACCTCACCTATCTCTCTGTTACTGGCCTCTAGCAGTAGGTTGTACAGAAAATATGCATGTTCTTGAATGCAGCTAAAAAAAACAAATAAGTCTGGTATGAACAACACACATAAAAGTAATAACTGCATTTTAAAACCGTGGAAAACCTAAGGATTGCCATTTATTAAATTGTACAACATATATTTTGTACGCTGAATACTGAAAACTAGAATAATTTGAACTTATTCAGTGGTTGGTGTAAGCAATGATTTTTGTTTGATTTCTGCTAAGTGTATGCCATATGTTTTGTTTGATTTATATTCTAATTATTTTTGCTTATATTATAGCATAATTTACAGTACAAACATAAAAACCCTCCCCTGTCCCTCTTTTCTTCTGTTCTAAATGGACTAAGTTTTAATAAACAGCCAAAAAATACATTTCAATATTTAAAAGTAATAAACTCCCATGAAAAGCACAAAAACACTAATGATATCTATGTATTAAATCCAATAAGATGTGTTTTATACAGTAAATGTTTAAAAGGTTTTTGAATTGCACTATATAGAAGAATTAATGTAGTTCAAAAGCGTAGTTCAATAGTGTATGCAGTACATTTTGCTAGATTTAATATACAGTGATCCTGTGGTTTTGATGCATTTTATTAATTATGGTGCCTCACTAGTAACAGCATATCAGGTGTAACTGAGCTAAGAAAGGATGTCACATTACAACAAAAAATATAAAATATGAAGAGTAATTAAAGCAACTCATCTTGTTAAAAATGTTCTTCCCAAGCAAATGCACATCACTGTGACCTTTGACAAGAACAGTTATGAAGGATTTGGATGCACTAGCCATCATGGGTTCAGACTGCATTGCATTGTTAAGGGAGTGTCAGTCTGTGTATTTGGAGTGTACATAGAACTTACAGAGTTTTGAGCATCAAATGCAAGTGGTCAAGTAACTAACTTCCTGACATTGAAAAGGAAAAAGAAAACTCATAGCGATCCTTATCTCATGTCAGCAGATTACTATCACACAGTCACTGAAAATAAAATGAAGACATTTAAGCAGTGAAGAGTTGTTTGTGCACAGATTTCATGGTGTGTAGTATTGATGATTAGTTACCAACCACCCTACTCATAAATACGATCATAGGATCATAGGAGATTATTAGGCTATTGACCTGGAGGTCATTTCAAGCCTAGCCGTTTCATCCTAATGTAATACCATAGAAATGTTAGTCAATACCCAGATTGCATTTTATGATGACTGCCCATGTCCAGGAGGGTTGTAGGATCTATCCTCATTAAGAATTTACTGTGCCCTATCCACCCGTCCAGGTGTCTCTTAAACTGTGTCATAGAGGTGCTCTGTCTTACAAGACTTGGTAGCCTGTTCCAAAGACACGACAGTCGCTGGGAGGTAAATTTGTCCCTCCAGCATGTACTGTTTAAGTTGCAGGCCATATTTAGGTCCCTGGCCAGGTAGCCCTAGTCCCACTTGATTTATAGATATGCAGCAAGTTCACTAGGTTTGGGTCTTGGATTGCTCTATAGGCCAGGCATAAGTTTCCCCTAAGAAGTCTGTATGATACGGAATATAGTGACAGGGACTTTAGTTGGTCTGCGTAAGGCACATGCTGGAGCCCCTTCATCTTCTTTGTTAGAAACCTCTGAGGTCTCTCTAATTGTTGCAGGTGCTTAGTACAGTGCATGCCAAATGGAGCATTATACTCAATTAAGGGCCAGATAAGTGCCAAGTATAGGGGGTTATCACTTTTGCTCTTGAGGCAATGCCTTTTCTAATCAAGTATACTACATACAAATCTTTCTTTACTACAATAGACACATGATGGTCAAAGTTAATGCTGCAATCAACTTGCGATCCCAGGTCCCTTACCACTTCATGGGTACTTAGGATATTGTTGATTTCATAGTGTGTGAGAGGACATTTTTTGTGCTGAAGGGAATGATGACGCATTTCTCTGTATTCAGTTTTAGACCGTGACTAATATGCTAGTCATTAATCTGCTTGAGACCCCCCTGGAGTATACTGACATCATCTGGGGATTCAATGACTGCACCTAGTTTGCAGTTGTCTGCAAACCTGGTCAGTCACAACCCCTTAGTTTTGACCTGAACGTCTGAGAAGTATATACCAAAAGTAGGGGGGGGCCCAGCACTAAGCCCTGTGGCACCCTACTGGTAACTAGTCTGTTGGTTGATGCAGAATCACTCACTTTAACAGTGTGTGTCTGGTTTGTGAGCCAGTTGGCAACCCATCTTACAAAGAAGGGGTTTATATTTAGTTTGCTAAGTTTATCAGTAATGCCTGAATGTGGGATTATGTCAAAAGCCTTTGCCAAGTTTAGGTATGCTGTGTGCACAGATTTGGCCTCGTCAGTGGCCTTGGTCACATTTTTAAAGAAATCACCAGATTTAACTGGTAGGATCAGCCATTCACAAAGCCAAATTGTGTAGGAGCCAAAGTTTGGAGGTCACCTATGTCTTTATTTATGAAGCGCATAATGATACATTCCATAGCCTTACAGGTGAGGCTGGTCAGGCTTATGGATCTGTAATTCTCCAGGTCTCTTGCTAGGCCACTTTTTGGAGTGGTGATGCTAGTTCATGTTTTAGCCTGTTTAGAAGCCAGCCTGGGATGTCATCTGGAAGCCAGTCTGGGATGTTGTCTGGTCCCATACAGGCTGTGTCTTTTGCCTTTGACAAGGCTTTGAGGACCTGCTCTTCAGATATGTAGGTTGGGGGGGCTGGAGGAGGGTTTGGGGTTTGTTGTAAGTTAGGAGGGGATAAGGGAGTAAAGGTTTCACCAACCCTATCTGCTAGCAGGTTTACTATCTCTGTGGGATCAGTGTATTTGATACCATTGGCCACTTGTTCTGCACATGTTTGGGTCCTACCCTTTAGGTTGCATACATAGTTGTAAAAGGCCTTATGGTTATTTTTGGATGTACTTGCTAAGTTTCTCTCAAAGGAACCCTTGGAGGATTTGACAAGTTGTCTTATCTGCATGTCGAGGCTGAGGAGGGTGCTTTTCCATTGTTGGAGCCTTGCCTTTGTTTTCTTGGACAGCAACTTTTTGCATTTATTGTAAAGTTTGTTGATACTGGATGCCCACCATGGCAGCTTGTTTTTACTTGAGGCTCTGGCTTTGATTCTTTCTGGTACGGCCGAGTTTATACACTTATGCAAGTGAATGTACAGGCTTTAGTGTAAGCTTCTGCATAGTTACCACTTCCAACTTAGACTGGGGCTTGGAATGCATTTATACCTTCACCTAGGATGGTATAGCTTTCCTTGGTGAATTTGTTTAGTCTAACCCTTTGTCAGTTCTGATGTTAGTGCCAGCTCGAAGGTGACTGATTTCTGATCAGTTTTAACTAATGAGGGTCTGAAAGTTGAGGCAGTGGATCTGTTTGACATGTTGGTAAGGACTAGGTACAGAATGCTTGCTCCCCTTGTCGGGGTATAGACAATTTGTTCCAGGGCATTTGAATTAACAAAGTCAAGGAACTTTTGTGCTAGCGAGTTAGGGCTAGCATAGGTTTCCCAGTTGATGGTGGGATAATTGAAATCCCCCATAACCAGTGTGTTTGGTAAAATTTGGATTGTATCCAGTTTGGTCAAGTATGCTTCATGGGCATCGTGACCCATGGAGGCGGATCTTTAACTGGCTATGACTTGAACGGGGGTCTTATCCACCATAACCTGGACTTAAAGTAACTCCATGGAGTTGTCCAGTCTAACTAGACAGTGTGTGAATTTATCTCTAATATAGATTGAAACATCTTCTCCTTTGGTTTTCAGATGTTCATTTTGCAGTCTAAAGGTGTGGAAGACATTGTAGCATTGCAAGGCCGAGATATTCTCTGTGGCCTTGAACCATGTTTCTGTGACTGCACAGACTTCTACATCTTCTAGGATTGGACTTCTTGAAAGTCAAGGCTACTGTTCAAGGCCCCTGGATCACCAAATTTGCAGATGACTGGAAACTGGAAACTATTATTTATTTATTTATTTATTTATTTATTTAAATTTGTTGACCGGGAGTGTCCGACTGGACGTAGGTCCATTTTCAGTGGAGGCCCGGGGAGAAAAGCTCCACAGTAAAATAATCAGACAGTAGTTACATTGGATTACATAGCGATTAACAATTTAACATAGCAATTACTTACAACATATTTACAGGTGAAGAACATAGTACATCAGTAGACAACTAGAATCTTTATCTGTGAAGTACATAACAGACATTAACAAATGTTACAATGACCTGCTGTATAATAAGTACTAGGCTTATGAGCATCTGAGCTTGCTATAATCAAGGTAGTTAGTGGAGTGGAAGGAAAGGTAGTGGTTGGATGGGGTGGATGATATCAGAGTGGGAGTTGCAAGGGCATAGCCAGCAAGTTTTTAGGTGCGCTTTTAGTAAAGTTTTGAAGTGGGTGCATGATGGTACGGAGGTAATTGTAGGTGGGAGTGAGTTCCATAATTTGGCTATGGAGCAAGAGAATAGTGCTTCACCAGCAGAGTTATTGGCTTTAGTGATCTGCAAGTGATTTTTTTTACTGGATCTTAGTGGTCTGGTGGTGCGATAGGGTTGGAGTAGATTCTGGAGGAATGGGACATTTAGTGGATGATTTACTAGCTTGTGGGCGAGTGAGAGTTGATACCACTGAAGGAGGTGAGGGAGTTCAAGCCAGCCCAGTTCAGCAAGTGAGACACAGTGGTGACTACGGTAGGATGCCCCTGTGGCAAATTTGGCGATTTTGTTGTAGCAGGTCTCTAGCTTGTTTAGATCACATTGCCTTAGGTTGGTATATATTGGAGAGGCATAAAGTAGGGTGGAGATAAGGTGGGAATTTGCTATTGAAATCTTTGCTGCTTTGTTGAGAAATTGCTTATTTCTGTATAATGCTCCTAGTTTTTTGTGGACTTTTTTTATGGTCATGGATATGTGAATGTCAAATTTTAGTTTATTGTCTATTTCCACTCCTAGCAATTTGGTGTGTTCAGTTGGGTATATAGTGGTGTTGTCTTTTGCTGTGATGTTAAAGAGAGTTGTTTTGAGTATGTTTGGTGGGTTGGAAGATGAGTAGTTTAGTTTTGTTTGGGTTGAGTATTAATTGGGCATCGGATAACCATGCTTCAACAGAGGAAAAGGCTTCTTGTGTGACTTTTTGTAGTGTTGGTAGGGACTGGGCTGAGCAGATGATGGTCGCGTCATCTGCGTATTGTATGAGTGTGCCATGTTTGGTGGCAGAGGCTAGATTATTGGTGTAAACAGAGAAGAGTAGGGGTCCAAGGATGGATCCTTGGGGAGCCCCTATGGAGACAGGTAGTTGTGGAGATATGTCATTCTGCCATACAACGGATTGCTGGCAGTCAGACAGGTAACTCTGAAACCAGTTGGTGACTGATTGTGAGAAGGATAGGTTATTGAGGACAGAGATAAGTTGTTTGTGTGGGACCATGTCAAATGCTTTAGATAGGTCCAGGAAAGTAGCAGAGGAGAGATAGCCATTGTTTTTATGCTGAAGGATGGTGTTAGTAAAGGAGAGTAAGGCAGTGGTGGTGCTATGGTTTGGTCGGAAACCATGCTGAATACTGGAAAGGAGGTTGTTAGTAAGGAGGTAGTCTGAGACCTGAGAGTGTATACATCTCTCTAGTATTTTGGAGAGTGGAGAGAGAATAGCTATGGGGCAGTAATTGGTTAGTTCTGCAGAGGGTCCGCATTTGTGGAGGGGAATTATATGTGATACTTTCCACAGTGTGGGAAAGTAACTTTCGGACAGAGATCAGTTAATCAAGATGGATGCTGGGTAGGCCGGAGCATCAGCTGCAATTTGTAGGTATTCACTTGGGAGGTTGTCTGCTGCTAATTTGGTGGGTTTAAGTTTAGTTAAGAGTTTTTTTATGTTGGAGGTAGGTACAGGAGAAAAAGAGAAGGCAGTGGGGAGATTACTAGTTGAATGTGTGGGTTGGAGGGGAGGGGGGTTGTGTTGTTTAGCTAGTGATAGTATGGTTTGGGTGAAGTGTGTGTTGAATGAGGTAGCAATATTTTCTGAGGAGTGAGGGTTGTTAGGAGGAGGGGTACTGACTTTACCTGGGTGGAGGATGGAGTTTATGGAGGACCAGAATTGTTTGGGGCTGTGTTGTGAGGAGTCTAGGGCAGACTGGTAGTATTGGAATTTGTCCTGTTTTATTAGCTTTTTGACTCTATTGCATAGTTCTAGGAATTTCTGTCTAGCTGAGGGGGTTTTAGTTTTGCGCCAGTGCTCCCAGGCTTTATCCATGTTTTTCATTTCTGACTTAGTGGTTTTCTGTAGCCATGGGGAGGGTTGTGCTTTGGTTCTGGAAAATCTTATGGGGGCATGGTAATTAAGGATGTTCAGGAAGGTAGTATTAAAAAATTCAACTGCGTCATCTAGACTGAGGTACTTTAGAGGATGCCAGTTGCATTCTTTGAGGGATGAGATAAATGTGAGTGGGTTAAAGTTTAGTTTTTTACGTATCTGACGGTAGATGACAGGTTTAGCTTGCTATAGGTATTTTTGTAGTAGGAATTTTGGGGAGTGATCACTGAGGCTATCTGATAAGCAGCCTGCTATATATGACTGGGGACTCTTACTGACTAGTATCCAGTCCAGGGTAGTGTGCTTGCTGGAGGTTTTATTTATCCTGGTTGGTGACTGGACTAGTTGGGTGAAGCCATGAAGGTGTACATGATGGGCTGGATTGTTGCCAGAACAGGATTGCCAGTCAATATTGAAATCACCTAAGATGATAGTTTCTTGGGGGAGATGGTGGGTAGACCAGCTGAGGAGGTTTTCTAGTGGAGGGATGTTTTGGCCAGGTGGGAAGTAGCATCCAATTATGTTGATGGTTTTGTTTTGGTTAATTTTGAGGTTGGTATATATTACTTCTTCATTGCCTATTTGTGGAGCTGATGATTTTAAGATCTGGATGTTTAGATGCTGTTTAAATATTATAGCTACACCACCTCCTTTTTTGTTTAGCCAGTCTACTCTTAGTATGCTGTAACCTGTAGGGAGTATTTGCTCACTAGTAATGTGAAGTTTTAGCCAGGTTTCTGTCAGGATGACTATATCTGGGGAGTACAAGTCTATGGTGGCATGGAGTTCATGGACTTTGTTGGATATACTTCTAATTATTAATTAATATCTAATTATAGATCAACCCAAGACACCAACATCTTGAAAGAGGGTTTAGCACAGATAAATGACTGGTACAAAAGCCATGGCCTAAAACTCAATGCCAAAAAATGCATGATAATGTCCTTTTGAAAACTGTAAACCCAAGTTAATTTCTCCATTGGTAAAACACCCCAAGAGTTGACACAATAGTAGGGGATCTGGGAACATATGTAGACAGCAAACTGGCCTTTGACCAGCATATAGCTAAGATAATAAAAAAATCATCCTATATTATCCAACTTATAGGTAAGTGTATGGCATCCAGGTCCAGGGATGTTATACTACCACTCTACTCAGCCCTTATCAGACCTATCATTAAGTACAATGCCTCCTTTGATATGTATCTAGCCAGATACTTGTAACAGTTGGAATGCCCATGAGGCATGAATACCCTGCCCTACACCAACTGTCTGAAAGCTCGGTCTCTGTACATGCTGCTGACAGGGAATCTTTTCCTGCCTTACAGGGCTTCCTCAGGCCCAGCCCTGATGAGTCTGTTGAATATGTGTAGAACAAACAGCACCAGAAACACTTGATCCATGAATCTGCACTTCACTTGTGGTATAAACAGAACATGCTGGAGAGACAAATATGTATCCCAAAGGACTTCTGCACTATGGAATAGTCTCCCCATGTAAAACAGAGTTAATCCCTTAACCTATTCAAATGAAACCTTGACAAAACTGGATTGGAAATCGTAAATTTAACCCTGGCCTGGCTCCCATGTCCCTTATGGACAGAGGCTGTCAACAAGAAAAGTATTACCCTACTAATACCCCACACCTACAAATCTTTAGTTACCTCTCTACTAACATGCCTCACTCCCATTGAGACATCCATGATACTCATGACCCAAATGGTTTGGGGTGCACAGCTAGGCTTGTAAGGGCCCAAGTGGTCTTCAGCTTAGTAAGAACCTATGAAACTTATCACCATCCCTTTCCCTCATCTTCACCTATCAAAACAATCACAGACAAACTGTTTCTTAAAACAAAAATCTGGGTACCTATCTGAACCTAATTCTTTCTGCAACTACCCATATCACCCACCTCAAAATCAAAATCAAATACTGTTCCTTCTGCTGCTACAAAATCTCTCATTTCCTTCTGCCACAAGCTTGTTAACTAGTCAGAAAATGTACTCTCCATACCAAATCTGAATATAGTGTCTCCCATCTCCATGCTTTTCCAAGTCTTGAAGACTTGCGAATCCATAATTATTTTAGGTTTATTCTACTGCTGTCCAAAACCACATCACCACACATCCCTTTCATCAGCCAGCTCAACTAACCTCTAATCTTCATTCTAGAAACACAATACTAGAATTTGTCTTAATATAGCTGATTATACCATCCTGCTATATAGATCACCAAGTTCCCTGGCTGCTATAGACCCTGTTACCTCCATTCTTAAACCTGAACTCTGGGATGAACTATCCCATGAAGTCAGAACAGTGAAACCAAAAACAGGTATTAGCACAAAATACTTAAATTCTTTACTTAAAGAAAGATCTTTATGCAGCTGTTTCATACAGTCCACAATGATTTAAGACCTCTTTATGTTTGATCATCTATGTTCTTCTCTGTCTTCTCTTTAATTCAATTCCATTGATACTTTATTATTCAAGCCCATTCCAGCCATTTTCCATTTCCAAAAAAAAGAACTACGTCAATACATTAACTCTTTCTGCTCAGCTTCTTACCACCTTCACTTATACAGTTGGCCTTCAAGATTATTTATGTCACTACGTATGGATATAATGCAATGTAATCCTGACTCTGCATCATGAACTTTGTTTTGCATTACAGATCGGTTTTGCTCTCTCTACAACATGCTATAATATTGGTTGTTAAAATTCTTTGCTGTTATATTATTATATGCATAGTCACTTGAATAAGCACGCAAACATTTTAGAAATCTCTGCCAACACTGTAACCTTTGCTAATGTACTACTCACACTGTATGCATGCTCTCTACATATTCCTGTTTAACCATGCCATCTGTAGATGCCATGTAAAAGGATTCTTATATTTGTAAACAGATCTTACTTTTATAACATTTTTGCCTTTTAAGCCTGGGCAGTAGCTGAAATAGATCTTTTTGGATCTGTCTACTACCTCTCTCAACAAACTAACAATAAACACATTCAAATAAATACATTGATACATACATACATACATACATACATACATACGTACACATACATTCCAGATTATCCACAGAAAGCAGAAAATACAGTTTTTTGGCAATATGAATCCCAATGAAGGAGCTACAAATGTATACTCAGAAAACATATTGTGCTCCTTCAGTACTGTTTATACAAACAGCAGTGGTACTGTGACCATTTCTGAAGACTGTGATTCCAGAAAACGCAAGGCAGTATAACAGAAACATAGTGAACAGTAGCTAAAACGGCACGGGTGCTTCTAAAATAAAAGCCATATTTAAACAGACTAGAAAATGATATTGTACTGTATGTATCCTGATAAAGATAACATAATGCAATGTATGTTTTTATGCTCTTAGATGCCTCACAAGGCTGAGCCAATAAAACCCAAGGTAGTTGCATTTGCTGTAGGAAAACAAACTCAAAACAGTACCATTCATCTGTGAAGATGCTCACATCTTATTATACTGAGATTAATCGCTTACTTATATTATCATGTAGCTTAGAAGTGTCATTAGTCATTATGGCTTCACTGCTGACGACTGAAAGCTAAGAATAAACACCCACAATGCACAGAACAATGTTATTTCCATATCTGAGCACTTTGTGTTCTTCCTACTGAATATTTTCTTTTACTGAAGCTACGTAATATTTGCAATTTTGGAAGAAAAGTAAATAAATGTCTTGGTCAATGCTTCCACCAAAAGTCAACACTTCACTGAAATGTATTTTTAAATACTAAAGAAATACTGTAATAAATCACCATCAATATTTAATAAAGCTTGCTCTTATATAAATGTCCTTTCATATAAAAGACCCAGTTTGTCATTTCCCGTCTTTACTTGACTTATTTGTGTTAATATAAGACTCAGAGTCACCTTACGCAGATGCAGGGCAATATACATTCTCAATGTGTCGGTTAGCTCTGCCTTTGACTGGAATAATAAACCATTAGAGTTGCAGGACAGAAACATGTAGGAAACCATGACGTACTCCCATTGTTACAGCTCTTAAACAGTACACCATGAAAAGTGACAAGTACTAGTCCTTTAAACTGAAGTTTTATCAACCATGCTGTGCTTAAATGATTTAGAATGCTGCTGAATAGCTCAGGTTTGCAACTAATGTGGTCTACAGTTAATTACTTTAAAAAGTTTAAAACCTAATACATGGGATTTATTTTTACATTCTCTATGTGGAGTTAAATCAAAATTTACCTTTGATGTACCTACTGAAACTCATTTCCATTTCATACAGAATTAAACATTTGGGAACCAGTTATTAACTTCAACAACAGGTGTACCAGCTAATAGCTTGCTGGTATTTTTTAGTGGTGGTTGTTAATGGAATTAAATTGCAGCAAACCACATGATTTTCCTTGTGTGTGAAGACTGAAATTAACTAATGTCAAAAGATCTATGTGGTATGTATGACACACTGAGGGAAACTTAAGAAATGCCTGTTGGTAATGATGCAGTAAAATAATGACATGCAAAAAAGCTGAAATAGGCTGAGTTAAATGTAATTATTTTACAGAAAAATGTAAACGTTAAATTAAACTTGTAGTTCTTTCTTCAAGTAACTCTTACAGCATGTAAATGTGTAAAGTATAGAATCTCTATTACTGTATATACTTTTTGTATATTCTTGAAATTTGTATGATTATTATGTGCTTTACCTCTAGCAATTTAACTCTGTAATTGTCAAACATTAACGCTTTGTGGGGCTGAGAATTAAACTGGTCAATTGTGATCAGTGCTCTATCTCAATTAAAAAATGTAAATACATACATACATAAATCATATTCAGCTATAAGTTTCAACCGACCTGCAGCAAGCTTTGGAAAATGATATTTCTGTTTAGACATTTGCAGAGATTAATTCTCAGTTCAAGCTATATTACCTTATTTGAACTGTACTTTTTTTGAAACTGCATGTGCAGACAGGAAGGTTACATTTTCATTTCTAAACAAACAGGAAGTGAAAACCTGAGACATGCGGGTTCCTATTGCGTTATCGAATTGCTGAAACTTCGAACCTGAAAACATCGAACACAAATAGTTTCAGCAATTCGAATTAAAAAAAAAAAAAAAGCTCAATAACTGTTGTAACTGCAGTAACCGCACTGTAGTGCGATCTCAGAGTTGGTATATTTAAAGAGCGGGGGATGTGGGGGGTGCAGGGAGGCTTGCCCCCCTGATTACAACAGTTACTTTCTGTCTGTTGTTTTTTTTTTTTGTGTTCGAAATTATAAAACTTCAACCACACAAGTTTGATTTTATGGTGTTTGAAGTTTTATACTTTCGATCACGTAATAGGAACCCAGACATGCTTAGCCTTTCTATCTTAAATGTGTACATGGGACATTCTTAGACTAACAACATATTTCTAAAATTTACTGTCTGTGATTTTTATGTTAATGTTAAATGCTTCTAAAAGTCAAAAATAGTTTTCAGTAAATGTTCAGCTAATGGCAATAACAGGATCAAAATATTCATAGTGAGCATTTTTTTCTAAACGCCAGCTGCTGTTAAAATCTTTTGTTTTATGTTATCCTGTGTAGGACTCCATTTACTTTACATTTAATCTGTCACAGTGCAATGCTTTATTTTGCTAAATTTAAGTAAAGGATTTTTTATTACTCAATTTAAAAATGTACTTATTTTTGGTAGTTTAGTTATAAGTTTAAGAGGGTTTGTATAGAATTGATCACTTATTAAATATAGTTATCTACCTTTTGAAAAAAAATGGCTGTTTAGCCATAGTCACAAAACAATTACATTTACAGATGGCTCATTTAGATATGTATATAGATACAGTTATAGACATATACGATAAATATCCATGAATATTGTATGTGTGCGTCATACCTCTCAACTGTACAGATTTTCGCAGAATGTCCAGATTTTTGCCGTATATTTTTGGTCCGTTTTTCATAAAATTGTGTTTTCTAGGAAATTAGTGTCAAATCATTAAACATTGAAGATAGAAGATAATGACAGACATTTCATTTTCAGAATTCATACCCCTCAGAAAATTCACACTTATAAAAAACCTGTTATTCTATCAATTTTCTAAGTTTGTAAGAGCAATATTTAAAAAGTGTCCCTATTTTTGAAACTTTGTCCCACTTTTATTCATGGCTTTTTCCAGATTTCTTGCTCTAAGAGGTTAAAAGGTATGGTGTGCGTGTATACCTAGCGTTGCCACCTCACAGCAAGAGGTTCTCCAGTTTGATTCTCTGCCGGGGTGCCTACTATGCGGAGTCTGCATGCCCACCCTGCGTTTGTGTGAGTTTTTCTCCAGGTGCTCCTGTTTCCTCTCACAGTCCAAAGACATGCATCTGAAGCATTTCTTCCCACTGTAAATGGGCTTTCCCCCAGTTGGACTTTCCTGGTAATCAAATGTTAAATAAATAAATAAATAAAATGTATACATATACAGTTACATGAAATATATTGCTGTTTGGTGTGCAGTAAATAATACATATTGTAGAATTGATTTAGAGAATCATTTTCAGGATGAGTAGTGAATCTGCAAGTATGAAACTGATTTCCCTCATTCCATACTACAGTATATTTTATTTGTTACACAAACTAGGCCTCTACATATCCCATTTAGCAATTTCTCTGAATTATTTGTTTGCCTGTTTGATTGCTTGTTTTTGTTAAGTCTGAATTATTCTCCCCACTGCTTTCAAGGAACTACAGTATATGTGTAAGTTTTCTACTGAATAGGACTTTATTTTTCATTTTGTTCATTTTATACATTCTTATGAATGATGAGGTTAATTGTTTTTCTGCTCTAGTTATGAGGTACGTTATAAATTCACACACACACACACACACACACACACACACACACACACACACACACACACACACACACACACACAGTAGTATTCTTTTAGTATTCAGAAGGCTGTGGGTTCTGTCCACAGCTGTGGTGCATTATTTATTTTCTTACACTGACACTAGTACAACATAAGGGGGGTACTGCACTTCTGAGTGTGCCAACCTTTGGATGAGATATTAAACTGAGGCTCCATCTCACTGACTAGTTGATATTTCAGATGGATGTAAAAGATCCCACAGCACCTATCGAAAAGAGTAGGGGTTCTTCCTTTAACACATCATAAAAACATTATTTACATATTTACAACATTTCGCATTTACAGGCACATAATATACACATTTTTATTGCTTATAATTTATCATGTTTCTTATAACATAATTTATCCCAGCTTCTTCTTCCACAACCATAATTTGATTTTTCAGACTACATCTACAAAAATCCATTTCCATTGAGCAAAATGTCATTTAATCTCTCATTCTAAATAACCAGTATTACATAAAATAAATTATCTACCATTCTCACATATTCTTATCCACACGTAATCATATTCATATCCATATTATGTTAGAAATATTCTCAAAATATTTTTCTTCACAGAAATTTTTTCAGAGTTTCACCACTCTTCTACATTAAAAAAAACTCTATTTTCTCTTCCAGCCCAAAAAATAAACACATGGCCGGATTCAATAAGCTCCATTTAGGAGAACTTACATGAGGTGTATATGCATACATGATTCTGCTCATCAGACAGCACTGCACAATCTCATGCAAAGAGTATTAACGACGTGCAGCACTCGTATTGAAGGTTTCGCAGCTTGCCCTGATGTTACTGGCTGTGAAACCTGTATAGTGAATGTGGGTCATTTCAGGGCAAAATGCAAGCACAAATTTTCTGATATCTTGAAGCAATCTTCAATAATTTCACAATAAACCACCCATTTTACAAGGAAAAGGCCAAATATGTGATGCAAATATCTACACAATCTGCACAACTGTAGACAGTCTGCCTTTTGTGTTTTAATTAAAAAGAAGTTATGTCTTACCATAACGTTCCATATGAGTTGTTGATCTTCTTCCATTCATCACTGATGGGTACGGTTCCGAACCCTCGTAACCGAGTCGGACAAATACCAAGCTAGCATACACCAAACTCTCGAGCCACACTACTACCCACAATGCCCTTCATCCCATACCTCAGATCGAGTTTGCAGAATGTATAGTAGAAACATATATTAGAGACAGAAATAAAGGCAGAGGCCATCTCTGTGCAAAAACCTAACACACCAAAATGACCCGAAGATCCGCCAGGAGCCTTTGGCGGGGGATGGTGGGAGGGTGTGATGAATGGAAGAAGATCAACAACTCAGATGGAATGTTATGGTAAGACATAACTTCTTTATCTGAAGTTGTTAATCTTCTTCCATTCCTCACTGATGGGACCGAGTCCCTAGCTACTACAGAATCTGGGTAGCCCTCATGGAAGAACATTCCGGAGTACCATAGAGCCAAAGGCCACCCTTCCCCTGGAGATCAGATCCAATTTGTAATGCTTGATAAAGGTATGGGATTTAGCTCAAGTGGCGGCTGCACAAATATCATCCATGAAAGCCCTAGCATGAAAAGCGGCAGAAGCGGCCACAGCTCTAGTGGAATGAGGTTTAATGCGGCCAGGAGCTGATTCCTCTGCCAGAGAATAAGCAAAGGAGATGCAGTCCCTAAGCCATTTAGACAAGGTAATCTTAGACACTGCCAATCCCATTCTAAAGCCAGCAAAGGCAACAAAAAGCTGATCTGACTTACGAAATGACTTTGTTCTGTCCAAATAAAAATGTAACTGCCTGTGGACATCCAAGAAATGGAGACAGTATTCCCCTTTGTGGTATAATTTGTGAAAAACATGGGCAGCTCAATGGACTGATTAATAGAGAATTCCGAAACCACCCTGGGTAAGAAAGTGGGACTGATGTGAAGCGATACTCTGTCCTTACGAAAAATCAAATAAGGACTCAATGCATAATGCTTCTAAATCTGATACACGTCTGGCTGAAGTAACCACCACCAGAAACAAGGTTTTCCAGGACAAAAATTTCACATCATAGGTTGCAGCTGGCTCAAAGGGAGGTAGAGCCAAAGTTTGAAGCACCCTAGACAGATTCCATGATTCCACAGGTTCCCTAATGGGAGGTATGGAATGAAAAATCCCCTTCAAGAAGGTCTTACACAGACAAGAAGATATAATAGGAATTCCAACTGAACCATGGAAATTGGAGATGGTAGCTAGATGCACCCGAATCGTGGATGCAGAAGCCCTGTTAAGGAAAAGATCAGTCAGGTATTAAAGAACTGTAGCTACTGGAACAGAGACAGGATCCAGAGACAGCTCTTGTGCCCACAAGGAAAAACGTTTCCACTTGTCTTTATAAAGTTTTCTGGTAGAAGCTTTATGGGAGGCCAAAATAATATTTTGTACCGGAGAAGAGAGTGATTCAAGCCTGGCTACTAATGGAAGTGAAGTAGCCAAGCTGTCAGTTTGAGCATAGTCAGATTTGGAGACGACAACCCTTGGGGGTGAGAAATGAGATTCTGATGAAAGTCCAGGATCCAAGGAGGTCGGAGCAGGTGTAGCTTTAGGAAGGGGAACCAAACCTGTCGAGGCCAGAACAGAGCAATGAGAATCAATCTGCTTCTCAACCAAGTGGCTTTCCTTAAGACCAAGGGTATCAAGGGGATGGGAGGATAAGCGTACAGGAGACATCCGGACCACTCATGAGCCAGCGCATCTCTCGGGGACTCCCCGTGTGGAGGGAAGAGGGCAAAGTAGCTGCTGCACTTTGTATTGGAAAGGGAGGCAAACAGATCGCAGCAAGGCCGGCCCCAGAAGGTGAAAATTTCCTCCGCCACCCTTGGGTTGAGAAACCACTCATGAGGAAGCAGGATGCATCTGCTCAGCCTGTCCGCAAATACGTTGCAACTCCCTGGGATGTGTGTAGCAATCAGGAAACGGTTGGAAGCTATCGTCCACTGCCAAATTCTCATAGCTTCGCAGCAAAGGGGGTAAAATCTGGTCTCTCCCTGCTTATTGATGTACCAGACCATGAATATGTTGTCGGACTGGATAGCAATTGGTCCGAGAGGAAGAAGAGGATGGAGAGCTTGTAACACCAGTAACACAGCTCTGAGCTTTGGAACGTTGATATGCAAGTCAACTTCTAGAGGAGACCACGTGCCTTGAACAGATTTCCCTGAATGTGGCCCCCCCCACCCTATCAGGGAAGCATCAGTAGTCACCATGGCATTGGGTTGAAGAGGTTGAAAGGGGTGACACCAAAGACTTTTGTCCATTCTCATCCACCAAAGGAGATCCTGTTTGCAGAGATCGGTGATGAGGATTAGTGCGTTCAAGGGATGATGATTGTGTATCCATTGAGTTTGAAGAAGCCACTGTAACAGGAGCATATGCCACTGTAACAGGAGCATATGAAGTCTGGTCAACAGAACAATGGGAATGGCTGCTGCCATGGAACCCAGAGCCTGCAGAACTTTTAGTTATGTACTCACCATAACTTCAGATGTTTGGGATCCATCTCGCCTACATTCTGTACTGATGGGCTCGGAGCCGATCCCTCGGCTCTGACTCGGCACGCTAATGCTATAGAGCGAGGCCTCTTATTGGCTGAGCTATCTTTATCCCAGGATGCACCACCACTAATTCCCCAGATCTTGTTTGTCCGCATTCATGCACACATGCACAACTTGATTGTATAACATTGTTAGATGTTTCAAGATGAAACAACAGGATTCGGACCTTCAGATATCCTCTGATCTCCAAGGAAGGGGGAAGGAGGGTGAGTTATTGGGAATGTAGGCGAGATGGATCCCAAACATCTGAAGTTATGGTGAGTACATAACTAAAAGATGTTATGTGATCCTATCTCGCCTACATTCTGTACTGATGGGACAGCGTCCCTAGCACCTAAATCCCAGGTGGCTCATCGGAAAACACTCCTGAGCACTGTGGAACCAAATGAAGCTCGTCCTCTAGATGCCACATCTAATTTGTAGTGGGAAATGAAGGTGTGTGGGGAAGACCATGTAGCCGCAGCACAAATGTCACTAATAGCAAGCTTAAAATGAAATGCTATCGAAGTAGCCATAGCCCTTGTAGAATGAGCCTTGACAGAGGTGGTAAGCTCTTTGTTAGAATAAAAATAAGCTTGAGTAATACAGTCCCTGATCCATTTGGCAATAGTGACCTTTGTGACAGCTTTGCCCAATTTGTTATCTGCAAAGGATACAAACAACTGATCTGTTTTCCTTGTTTGTTTGGTCCTGTCTAAATAGAAACGTAACTGTCTGTGGACATCTAGTGTGTGGAATATGAACTCCGCTTTGTTAGAGTATTTTGGGAAAAAAACTGGAAGCTCTAACGATTGTTGCAAGCAGAAACTAGAACAAACTTTAGGGACAAAGGAAGGATTTGGCCTGAGGGATACCCTGTCTTTGTGAAAAACCAAGTACGGGGGTTTTACAGACAAAGCTTGAAGCTCTGAAACTCTTCTGGCAGAAGTAATCGCCACCAGAAAGGCTGTCTTCCATGATAGGAACTTTATATCACATGTAGCTGCCGGTTCAAAGGGGTGAGAAGTCAAGGCACGTAACACTATATCGAGATCCCATGGAGGTGCAGGATGAGAAATCGGAGGTCTTAATAGAGCAGCACCTTTCAAGAAGGTTTTACACAATCTGTTGCTCATTAAAGGTGGATCTATGGATTCATGAAAATTAGAGATTGCTGCCAATTGTACCTTGATCGTAGAAACTGAAGAGCCTTGATTGAAAAGAGAAGTCAAAAATTTTAGTACCTCTGCTACGGGAATAGAAATGGGGTCCAGGCCCCGGAGTTGAGCCCAAACAGCAAATCTTTTCCATTTGCTAGAATACAATTTCTTTGTAGCAGACTTATGGGCCGAAGATAATGTGTATAACATCTGGATCCAATGTATGACTCCTGACTATCGTCGGAAGAGGAGGAGCCAAGCCGTCAATCTTAAGGTGTGTAGGGACTGGTGGAATAGTCCCGACTGGTGAACAAGTAGGTCTGGGATCTGGTCCAGGAACCATGGACCTTCCAGAGCATGTCTCCGAAGATAGGGGAACCACACTTGACGAGGCCAGTAAGGAGCAATTAAGATCATTTTGCTCCCCAAGAGAGATGCCTTTTGAATCACCCTGGGAAGGAGAGGAACTGGAGGGAAGGCATAAAGCAAGCCGGTGGGCCAAGGATGGACTAATGCGTCCATGGGGCTCTTCGGAGCCGGGTTAGGAGAAGAACTCTTTGCACTTTGCATTCAGAGGTGTCATGAAGAGATCACAACATGGAACTCCCCATTTGCTGAAAATCTGCCTTGCCACTGTTATATTCAGTGACCATTCGTGAGGAGAGAGGATAGTCCTGCTCAATCTGTCGGCTATCACATTGGACTTGCCCGGTATGTGAGTAGCCACTAGGAAGCGTTTGGTCGAGACTGCCCATTCCCAAACTCTCATGGCTTCTCTGCAAAGAGGATAGGATCTGGTCCCTCCCTGTTTGTTCAGGTACCAGACAACTGACATGTTGTCTGAGTGAACAGCAATTACGCCCTGAGGGAGATAATCGTGAAGGGCTTGAAGGGACAGAAGCACTGCCCTCATTTCTAAGACGTTGATATGAAGCAAAGTCTCTTCCGAGTGCCATTTGCCTTGGACTGACCTGCCCAGGGAATGCCCCCCCCACCCCGTCTGGGAGTGGTCAAAATGGTCAAAATGGCCGCCGGAGGAGGTAGAACAAAGGGTCGTCCCTGATCCAAGTTGGAGGGCTCTAGCCACCAGCGAAGGTCCCGTTTGCAAGATTCCATGATGCATATGAGGTGACTGAGAGGGAGTTCCTGAAAGGACCACTGAGCTGAAAGAAGCCACTGAAGAATTCTCATGTGCAACCTTGCCAGGGGAACTAGAAGAACCGTGGCGGACATGGATCCTAATAGCTGCAGGACCATTCTGGCTGGGGCTTTGGATATGGGAAGTAAGGCTCGAACTTGAGCCTGTATGGTTTGTATCCTGTCTGTAGGTAGATAGACCCGCATTCGGTTTGAGTCTATCTCTACCCCTATGAATCTTATGCGTTGAGATGGCAGCAACACAGACTTTGGCCAATTGAAGGTGATTCCAAGGGAATTGCCCAGTGATATAGTGGCTTGTAGGCTCCGCGATAGGAGATGCTTGGAGGTGGCAGTTAGGAGCCAGTCGTCTAGATACGGAAACACCTGGAATCCTAGACTTCTCAGGTGAGCAGTCACGACCGCAAAACATTTGGTGAACACCCTGGGGGCTGTGGTGAGACCAAAGGGCAGTGCACGGAACTGAAAATGACTGCCTCCTAGGCTGAAGCGCAGATGTCTCCTGGACACTTGATGTACCATGATGTGGTAATAAGCGTCCTTGAGATCTATGGAGCACATCCAAACACCTTTCTCCAGCAATGGGAGAATGGTTTGTAGGGTGACCATTCGGAACTTGAACTTTCTGACTGAGCGGTTTAGGATGCTGAGGTCCAAGATGGGCCTCAAGTCCCCGGTCTTTTTTGGCACCAAAAAGAATCTTGAGTAAGTCCCTAATCCGATCTGGTCTGCGGGGACCGGTTGGATGACTCCTTTTTGCAGCAGCTTTGAAACTTCTGAGGCTGCGATATCCCATTGACTGGGTGGCGGGTCCGGGATTTTTTTGGGCTGAGGGGGGGGGATGAGAGAGTGGGATGGAGTAACCTCCGGCTATAATCCGAAGCACCCATCGGTCCTGAGTGATACCTTCCCAGGCCTTTAGGTGCTTGACGACCCCGACTGGCTCCGGAGCTGCACAGCCGGGCAATCCCTCAGGGACTATGGAAGGCTGAAGAGCCATGAAAGGACTCGCGGTCTCCAGTGTTGCGAGGGCCTCTGCCACCTCTGGGACGGCGTCTTCTGGAAGAATTTCCCCCTCCTCTGCCTCTGGAAGGGAATCCTCCTGCTGAGAGGGGTAAGGCTTCTGAGATCTGGAACCACATTTTCCCTCCTCTTTTAGCCTTGGGATAAGGCCGAAGGGAGTGGAAAATCGTGCCCCTGCAGTCAGAGTCTTACCCTCCTGTTCACAGCGGGTTAGTGTGTCCTTTACCTTGGGTCCAAACAGTGAGGACCCATCAAAGGCGTCGGCAAAGGAAGACTTAAAGGCCTCCATGGAATGACACAGGCGGAGCCAGGCTTGTCTCCATAGAGCAATGCCTGTACCCGCCTCTACCGCGCCCTTCGGCCGCATAAGAAATGAGCCTCATGGACGAGTTTGAAATGGACGACATTGTAGCCAGCTGAGAGCCAACCGTCTGGGCCAGCTCCTCAGTTAGGTTACCCAAGAGGGTATCGGATAGCTCCTTAATCAGATCCCTCTGAAATCTGGTAAAGTGCGTAAGGTAGTTCAAGGACCTCAGTATAAAGGCCGCTGAACTGAGGGTGCGCTTTCGTGCGATCCATGCTCCTAGACTCCTTATTAGGAGGATGGACGGACGTCGAAGCCTCTGCTACATCTTGCTGGGTAGCAGATGCCACCACCAAAGCATCTACAGCCACACCTTTAGTTAGACACTCTTTTTCAGGCGGCGCTGAGAGGAATTTATTCGGACGAGCAGGCACCAGTTCCACAGAGTCTGGGTGTTCCCACGCCCTTCGACAGATCAAATCCAAGAGCTCATCGAAGGGCGGAGACAACCAGGAGGCGGAGGGCTGAGCCCCGAAGGCCTTCAGGAACACCGACTCATCAGCAGAGGGAGGTTTGGACTGCCAGCCGCCTCGTTGTTTTAGGGCTTCAAGGATGTCTGCAAAGGAGACATCATCCGAGGACGACTTAGGGGACCCCTCTGCATCATCGAGATCAGTGTCAGATGTCAAAGACTCATCAGGGGAGTCAACGTGCTTCCTCTTGCATGATCTTTTCCTGGGGGGTTCTTCCAAAGAGGCTTCAGAAGGACCTCCAGGAGGGGGAGAAACCCCAGTGGGGGTAACCTGAGGCCCGGGGGCTCCGCTGTCTAAGGACAGGGGGACTGCCAATGACCCAGTTACTGTATGCAGGGAAGGAGCTGGGGAAACCGTGGAGGTAGCCAAGGAAGATTTGGCTAATGCACTCCTCATAGCCCTGAAGGCGGGACCACCAGAATCCTGGGAGGGTCCCACCTCCGTGGCCACAACAGTGGACGGCACTCCCGCCGCCGACGCACCAAGAGGGAGACTTGGGACCAAAAGCATCAATCCCAAAGCCTCCCCCCCCAGGGCCGAAGGAAGAAGTCCGTGTACTGAACTCCGACCCAAGAGCCGGAATTGGAGCAAGGGTCTGGCCCGACCCTAACACCTCCACAGGTTCCACCAGCACCGGCTCCAACGGTGCCGAAGCTGTTGGAGGAGGAACCACAGTAGGGGAGTGGACCATCGGCTCCGAAGCCAAATGGGCTGGAGCCGAAACTAGCTTTTGGAACACCGGAGACTGGAAGAGTCGAAGGAGCACCCTGTCGATGTCCGAATCAGACATCTTGGATGATCTAGAGGATACCGATTGGGCCCGATCCGATTTCTCCATAGGCTCCGAAGGGCTCGGGGACCGGCTCTGAATGGAATCAACAACTATCGGCTCCGAGGAAGATCTCAAGGTGCCGATAAGGACTCGACTCCGGGGAAGAGTCTGAGCCGGTAACCCTTATCGGCTCCAATATCAGTGGAGCCGATGAAGGTGACCCGCCTTTCGATGCTCCAGACCTCGGCTCCAAAACCAGAGGGGTCGAGGCTGGAGGCATTGAGGCAGACCGTTCCGCCCTCGGCTCCGAAGTCCGTGGAGCCGATGGAGAAGTCTGCTTAGATTTTTGCGGTCGGTTCCGACTGACTGGTCGGGCCGCGCTTTCTTTTAGAAGGAGACGGAGAGGAAGATAAAGCCTCCTCGAAGGAAGGCTTGATTAATCCCTTGAGGATTAATTTGTTCTTCCTCTCCTGGAGGACTCTTGATGAAAACGCGTGGCACACACTACACGATTCTTGTAGGTGCTTGGCACCTAAGCAATAGACGACGTGGTGCGTCCGTTATGGACATTTTAAAACCACACCTCGTGCACTTCTTAAACCCGGAGGGTTTGTGTTCTTTAGACATAACAGCTTTAGGTACAGAACCTGTCTAAGAGAAAACACCAAACTTAGCCAAAAGTAAAGTTTTAAAATATAACAAAAATTTTTTTTTTTTTTTAAACACTATGCAGTTAAACACACAGAAAAAGAGAGTCAAGACCCTCTAACTTAAATGGGTACTTGACCCAGGAATGAGACACTAGAAGAAAGCAACAGGGGAAGGCCCCTCTAACTAAAACGGGAAACCTTCCCTGACTAAAAAAATCACGAATTTCTCAACAGAAATTAACCAATCACACTGATATAACAACAATAGCTGTTAAAACAGCTTTTGGGTACAAAGTAAAGAAATTTCTGACAGGAAAAAGCCTAAATAAATAGTACTTAGCCCAGCCAAGTTGAGACCACGTCTAAGCTTGTTAGCGGCAAACGAGATCTGGGGAATTAGTGGTGGTGCATCCTGGGATAAAGATAGCTCAGCCAATAAGAGGCCTCGCTCTATAGCATTAGCGTGCCGAGTGGGAGCCGAGGGATCAGCTCCGAGCCCATCAGTACAGAATGTAGGTGAGATAGGATCACATAACATCTACCCTTGCAGACACTTTCCTGTGGTCGAGTATCACTTGTACTTGTGTTCTCAGTCTTAAGAGCCTATGATGAGGAAGAGATATTAGGCCAAGCTGAGTGTTGAACATAGCCCCTATGAATTCCAGTTGTTGTGAGGGCTGAAGGTTTGATTTTTCCCAATTGATATTAATACCCAGAGACTCTGCCAGTGACAGAGTGTAGCAAATGGACTTGGTCAGTAGATGCTCGGTGGGGGCAGAGAAGAGCCAGTCGTCCAGATAATGAAACACCTGGAATCCGTGAAGTCTCAAGTGAGCTGTCACCACTGCTAGACATTTCGTGAACACTCTGGGGGCCATCAAGAGGCCAAAAGGCAGGGCTCTAAATTGAAAATGATTGGCTCCCAGCCAGAAGCACAGAAGTTTCCGGGTGTGTTTGTCCATTTTGATGTGGTAATACACATCCCGGAGATTTAGAGAGCACATCTACACACCCTCCCGTAGTAATGGAAGGATGGATTGAATAGTGACCATGCGGAACTTGGTCTGTATGACTGTCTCATTCAAATGACTGAGATCCAGTATAGGCCTCCAGTCCCCCATCTTTTTTGGCACCAAAAAGAGTCTGGAGTAGAACCATAATCTGCACTGATCTGGGGGGACCTGTTGGATGACTCACTTTAGAAGAAGCTTCTTGATTTCGGAAGCTGTCTCCTCCCTTTGACTGGGTGGTACATCGGGAAGGGAGAATTGAGGTCTTGGAAAGGATTTGAGGGGAATGTGATAGCCTCTGGTGATAATTCTCTGCACCCATAGATTGTTGGTAATGGAGAACCAGGCTGTTTGGTGCAGAGAGAAACGCGCCCCAAATTCTTCCAGAGGAAAGCAATCAGACAATGCTTCAGGAGCACTGATAGGGTCTACCAGAGAAAGAATCTCTGGAGCCCTGATTCTGGTAACCCCGTCTGCCCCTAAAGGGGCATCTTCCACTGTCGGACCCCCCTCTGCCTCTGGAGGAGTCCTCACCATGTGCGTCATGAAAGTAACCTTGCGACTTCTTGTGCCACAACTTTACCCTCCTCTGGTTCCTGGAGAAGGAAAGCTGAGGTTTGGAGAAGCACAGGCCTATGGCAGACAAGGTCTTTCCATCCTGCTCGCACCTTGCCAAAGTATCCTTGACCTTAGAACCAAAGAGCACGGAGGGCTCAATAGGGGCATTCAAAAGGAAGACTTGAAGGAATCCAGTAGGTCAGAAATGCGCATCCAGGCATGACATCAGATGACCACGCCAGCATCTGCTGCTCTAGCTGCTCCTTCGGTTGCGTGGAAGAGCAACCTCATGGAGGAATTCGAAATTGCTGCAAGGGTGGCAAGTTGGGAAGCCACTTTGTCATGTGCTCCATCCAACACTTGACCCGCGAGGCTACCAGAGAGTTCAGAAATAAGGTCTCTCTGGAGTCTCGTAAAGTGTGCTAGGAAATTCAGCGAACACATGGCAAAGGCTGCCGCAGCAAAAACTCACTTCCCTAACCTGTCCACCTCCCAGGACTCCCTGTTGGGCAGATTAACAGCAGGACTCTCTTCCGCTAGGTAATTTTTAGTGGCTGCCGCTACCACCACAGCATCTACTGGCAAGTCTTTTGACCAATGTGGTTGATCCCCTGGAGGGAAAAGTACCTTGTCTGATCTCCTGGGGATAGCTTCTACTGAATCCGCACCGTTCATTTAATGTCCGTTGACTAAAGCTCGCACAAATATCACAAGGGGGATTCGCAGAAAGGTGCGAAACGCCCAAACAATTAACGCATTTAAAATGCAAGTCGCTGTTCAGCAATTTACTACTGGACGATGTGCAGTGTTTAAAACCTAAAGTACCCTTTTTCTCTGACATACTAGCACTTACTCAGACAGAAGCATGATGAATTTGACCAACTCATCTGCAGGAGCGGACACCCAGGAAGTAGTGGGCCAGGAACAGAAAGCTTGTAGGAATATGGATTCCTACGGAGAAGGGGTGGAAGATTTCCAGTCACCCCGCTGACTCAAAATCTCCAAGATATCCCCAAAGGAAACATCATCAGGGGGTGATCTAGGAGAACCTTCCCCATCATCGTAATCTGTATCCTCAGTAAGGGACTCTTCAGGTGAGTCCAAGAGTTTTCTTTTGCACACCCTCTTCCGAGGGGGCTCTTCGGTGGGTATGTCCGTAGAGGCCTTGGAAAGGGGGGTGCTTTGGATCAGTGGTCCCCTGCTAAGGGCCAGCGATGGCTGAGTTGGGGGGGAACCAAAGGCAGAGCTGAAGGAGGGGGATTGCTAGCCACCAGCACCGTTTCCATAACCCAGAAGGCTGGCCCACCCAAAGAGGGATGGGAGCGCGGGACTGAAGAGGACTGAATCAGAACCGGGGTCACACCTCGCTCGAATGGCCCACTTCTGAGACTGGAGTTTGAGAAGAGCTCGGTGCAGATATAACTCTCGGATCTAACACGGGAACCGAAAGGACCGTCGGTGCCGGGACCGGAGCCAAAGCCCAATATTCCACCCCCAAAGCAAGTGGTTGAGTAAGGTGGGATGCTGTCAGAACTGACACCCACCAGGGCTTAGATGCTTCAGGCATCATAGTAGTCAGTGCCGAAGGAAGAGGTCCCATTGAAAGTAATGGACAATGTCTATTTCAGAAATGATCCTGGAAGACCTAACCGATATCCCGGAAGGGGATTCAGGCCAGTCCAGAAAGGGACTGTAGGCTTGTCGGGCAAATGGGTCCACAGAAAATGAATACCTGATCCATGGTATGGAACTCAACGGAGCCAAGGATTCTGATTTGAATTGCGTAAACGGTAAGGTCGGAACCGAGAGGGGGCTCGCTGCCAAAGTCACAATCGGAGTTGTAGTCAAAATTGGATCCGAGGTCGTCAGAGCTGGTGTCTGTAAAGGTGAGGTCGGTGCTGAGGAGTCCAGAACCAGACTGGTCGGAACTGAAGTAATCAATGGTTCAGTACTCGTCAGTGCCAAGCCCGGAACCGACAATTCAGACTTCCTAGAAACTGCGCTCGGCGCTGAAATCGGTGGCACCGAGGCAGTGAGCTGATGCTCAGAGAAAGATCTACAGGCCTTAGATCGATGGGTCTTGCCCCTGTCACTGGCCAGTGAAGAAGGGTCTGAATAGGGACGCTTCTTGTCCTTGGCTGGAGGGGTTGAGACCTCCGCAGAAATAGCCTCCAAGAAAGGAGTGGAAAGCAATCCTTTCAGGATCAATTTGTTGCACCATTCATTTAACGTCTGTTGACTAAAGCTCGCACAAATATCACAAGGGGGACTCGCAGAAAGGTGCGAAACGCCCAAACAATAAACACATTTAAAATGCAAGTCGCTGTTCAGCAATTTACTACTGGATGATGTGCAGTGTTTAAAACCTGAAGTACCTTTTTTCTCTGACATACTAGCACTTACTCAGACAGAAGCAGAGAGGGAGAGATAGGAAAGACTAACAGCAATGGTAAGAAGAAATACCACGAGGGTGGTAAAAAGTATGGAAAGGCAAGAAAATACCAACAAAGGTAAATAAAGGAATTCCTGTGGGTAGAACTAGACTGTGAGAAAGACACTAGCAGAAAAATTAGTGGAGAAATACACACTTTATATAAGTCAAAACTACTTAGCTGGAGAGCTCGGTGAAAACGCTGCTATATGGCTGTGAGGCAAAAGAGATCTGAGGTATGGGATGAAGGGCATTGTGGGTAGTAGCGTGGCTCGAGAGTTTGGTGTACACTAGCTTGGTATTTGGCCGACTCGGTTCTGAGGGTTCGGAACCATACCCATCAGTGAGGAATGGAAGAAGATTAACAACTTCAGATTGTTTGTTATCTCGTTTTTTATTTTTTTAAATTGACAGTATTTTTACAATGCGCCACTTGGCTTAAACATATTTAGCTATGCTCAGCTGATTTGTGCAAAATACAGCAGCCTACAAACCGGAGAAATGGATCACCTAGGTTGTAGACAGGACCCAGACAGCCACACATCTAGACCGGATGCATTTAATTAACAATATTGTATATCGAGCAGTGGCAATGCACTATGCTTAACAGCAAGAACCTTACAATAGCTACTAAGATACCAAATATCCATCTCACTAATCCTGTGGCAGCAGACGTTAAGTGTAGGAGTGGAGTGCAGGGTTCTAGTACAGGGTGCACAAGTTTTGTTTTACTGTTGTGATAGTGCAGATTATAGCAATAAAATGCAAGATACACAACTGTTTTTTTTTTTCAAATTTCTTGTAACAGCTGCAGGTGTAGGTGAACAGTATATATGATAAAATTGACGAGCCCAATTATACAACTGCCTTTATACCTAAAAAATCTAGAAAACTCTTTGTTGCGCATTGCTTAGTGTCACACACACACGGTGCCCAGCAGTGTGCACCCTAGCCTACCATGTTTGCGGGATGATGCATGATGAGTAACATTTTCACATTTTGCAAATCCAAAATGAGCACACTCTCAGTACTCATAAGATGTGGAATAGGTGGGAAACAACACCATATAAACTGCAATTGGCAGGAAATGCTCACTAGACATTGAGCTTGAACTATGGCAGGCACGTCTGGAGTTGCTGGAGAGGGTGTGTGCTTTTGGGGGCAGCACTGGGATGTCAAGAAGTTCAAGATTTTTGTTGGACTCCTAGTTAGACAGCATGGGTCCAGGTTGCTGCAGTGGGACTATTCCAGCTCAAAATATAAATGTTGCCAGGACCTTAACCAGTGTGACAGGTATCACACAGCACAGGTGAATAATGTATACGTCATTTTGATGACCTCCAGAGGAGGAAGTGGGATACACTCGAGCTTTGGATCAGGGAATGTTGGACAGGGGCCATCCCACAGATGTGTAAGTATCAATTTCATTGAGTAATTGTAAGAGTTAAATGCTGAATATAGTCAAGACTGGCATTCATAATGGTGTTCTGTTTTGTTTTTTCCACAGCTGCTGAGGAGACAGTCTCAAATGTTCAATCTCATGCTGGGCATCTAGCAAGGATGTGAGAAGCATGTGGTATGTATGCATCAGAACAGTACTGTCTAAATAGTATATCAATAATAATAATAATTTTGATAGTACTTTTCTAGCATTAAAAGTTAAGGACCAGTTAGTTGTTATTTAATACAGCTGCATCACATTAAGCATGCATATCCCAACTGTAAAAGAAACCATGCATGCAGAAATCTGTAGTACAAAGCAATAGTGTCATATTCTGAAATAGCAGTGGGCATGTAGCTCTAAATTGTAAAAGGAAAATTATGCATGTAGCAGTCTGTAGGACAAAATAAGTGCTTTAGTGTAGTCATTGGTTGTCAGTTCAGAAACCACACTTCCCAAATATACAGTACTGTTAAGTTTTCATCATTATTGGAATGTAACTTCACCCCTCTATACCAGTGGCACAAATGACCTTCTGTAAACTGTAATCAGTATAACTGGAATACACATATGAACAATATATGCACACATCAAGGATCGGTGGCTGCAGTCTGTACTATAGTATGCCTCTGTTATGAACTTTGTAGTCTTAAAAGTAAGGAAGAAACTTCTTAGGAGTTTGTAGTGTTAAAAGTAACAGTTACAGAATAGAGTCAATAATTGTATCAAGACTTTATATCTCACATATGAAGTTACTAATGTTCTCTCTTTTTTTATCTCACCCAACCCTTTTCTCTCCCTCTCTCTCTCTTTTTGAGTTTATTTTATTTTTTTTTGTTATTTTTCTTTTTTTATGTTTACTTTTTTATTTTTTGTTTTTCACACAGCACAGTGGGGTAGAATTGTCCCACAGTATCCACCTGCTTCCACTCCACTGGCTATAGCAGTGCTGCCCAGCACATCTGGTGTAGTACCTGGTAGTACCACCTCTGCTGTCCCTGTACTGTCTGGCCTCTCAGGTAGTTCTGTCTCGGAGGACAGGCCTTTGGCTCCCTCCAGGCACAGTGTTGGATGGGTGAGTTTTTCACCCGTGATGAACTGCCAGGGGTAGTGCATAGGATTGTGTGCCATACTGTTGGCCCATGCCTACACCTGATGGCATGCCTGTTCTCCACCCTACTGCAGAGCACCCATAGGAGGTGCAGATGTTAGGTACTGCAGCCAGTGGTGCAGTGAGGTGACAGTGATGAGAGTCCACTCGGTGAGGACTAGATTCTCACTGAGAACCACCTCAATATGCATGAGACCATGATTTCCCATACCCCTCCCCATCCATGGTGTTCACCCACCTCATGTGTCCTTCACCTTCCCTCTCTCTTGTCTTATTTGTCTTGTCTGTCTGCAATTGCTTCCTCACCTACCCAACTTACCTCACCCAGACATTCCTAAATCCCTTCCCCAACATTTCTCTCTCAAAAAAAAAAAAAAAAAACAACAATGGGTACCTATCCAACAAAACAACCACATCATCCCATACATAGCTTTCCATTTTGCACGTGTGTTTATGACACACGTGATTATTTCAAATTCTCTATACAGTTCTCTATACAACAGATTGTGTTCTGGTCACCCCTCTGTCTGGAGGGTGGCAGTCCAAATTTAGATAAATTTGTATGTTTTTATTCTGGAAGAAATGGATAGCTATGGTTCTTTCCTACCTCCTTCCTGCATATTCCTGTCTTCTTTTCACTTTGTTCTTTCCCCCTACTTGTTCCCCATTTTACCACTTTCCTGTCTCCCCCATTTTTTTTCTTTAAAGAATTATTGCATGATAGTATGTGATGTACACCACTGTGCCTCGAAAGTGAAAAGCTGTCATATACGTGAATATGTTTAGAGTATCATATATGCTTGTAAAATTGTTACTTCCACCTGTAATTGAACCCAGTACCATCTGCCTCCAACAATGCATTAACACCAGCTGCCACAGAGTCAGTTAGATAGCAGATGTATTTAATATATTCAATAGTAATGTTGTATCCTCTTCATTAACTTTCTCTGAAACAGCATTGCATGATCCCCTGTAATGTTTCATAAAGCATTATTGCTTGATACTTATGGCTTCTTGTACAGCAGTAGTGCACGATGTTGTGCGATACTGACAAGCAATGCTACTAACAAAATACGTTAATGTATTACCTATAGCTAAATCATTTGCCCCAAAAAGGTACTTATCACTAAATTAAGTGCATTAATTGCTGCAGCCAGAGATTAAGCTAACTAGCAGGTGTATATAACAGCAGTTATGTCTGCCATTTGCTTTACAGTCTATAAAATACACCTGCTAATTAACTGAGTCTATAGCACCACCTGTTAATGCAGTGGTGCATGTAGTTTTTTGTTTAGATGGTACCTGGTTCGAATGCAGGTGCATGTTAACACTTTCAACTAATGTTACACATGTAAATCCAAATTCTGAAGTGTGATAGTTCTTATGGAGTGTCTACAATATGGCTAGATGGTACTGTTTCCAATCCAACTATATAATACTTAGAACTTGTATATACACTTATATCACTGCTTTTTACCTTTGTGGCACATTGTTGCATATCTGGCACCACCGAACAATATTTCTTAAAAGAAGAGAAGTGAGGAAGATATGAAAGTGTTGAAATGAGGAGCAAGCAGGGGAGAAGAACAAAGTGAAAACAAGGCAGGGATTGTGCAGGAAGGATGTAGGAAAGAACTATAGCTATCCATTTCTTCCAGAATAAAACAATATACATTTAGCTGAATTTCAGCTGTCCCATTTTTTTTTTTTTTGAGAGAGAGGGTAATGTTGGAGAAGGGATGTAGGAATGTCTGGGTGAGGTAAGTTGGGCAGATGAGGAAGCAATTGCAGACAAACAAGACAAGAGACAGGGACAGTGAAGGACACATGAGATGGGTGAACACCATGGATGGGGTGAGGGTGGGGATACCGTGAACCCATGGACTTCAAGTTGGGTGACAGTGAGAATCAAGTCCTCACCCACTGGACTGTCTTTACTGTCACCTCATTGTGCCGATGGCTGCAGTGTCTGATGTCTGTGTCTCCTTCTGTTATTTAATACAACAATGGTCAGAAGTGTCTCTAGCTAGAGTAGGCATGCAACAACAGTGTGGCGCACAATCCTATACACCATCCCTGGTAGTTTGTCATGGCTGATAAACTCACCCCCTCTGCCACTGTGACCAGAGGGAGCCACAGGCCTGTCCTCCAGGGTAGATCTACCTGATGGGCCAGGTAGAGCAGGAGCAGCAGAAGGGGTACTACCAGGTAATGCGCCAAACATGCTGGGCAGTGGTGTGTAGTCGGTGGAGTGGGGGCAGATGGATCTTGTGGGACAATGTTACCCTGCTGTGCTGTGGGAAAAACAAAAACTAAAAAAGTAAACACACAAAAAAAGAAAATATTAACCCCCCCCTCAAAAAAGAGAGAAAAGAGTGAGGTGAGAGAAAAAAAAGAAAGACCATTAGTAACTTCATATATGACATTCAAAGCACTGATACAATTAGTTTACCATATTCTGTTAGCTTTACTTTTCATAGGTTCATAGGTTCGTAGGTAGACTAGGCTATGTGCCCTACAGCATTTATAAGCCTAGCCAGAGTGTGTTTGGCTTTCGCCTCCCATTTAGATTAGTTAACTGTGCCTCTGTATAGTAGGCCACAGAAGATAGCCCTTTAAGGTTAGATTACTGTGCCTCTGTCTAGCAGGGACACAGAAGAGATCCCAGGGGTAAACTTACGATCTCCCATCCACTCATCAAGATTTTTCTTGAAGAGGGTCAGTGAGGGGCTCTGCCTAACATGAATTGGGATTCTGTCCCAGAGTGAGGGGAGCCTTTGGGATATGAATCTGTCCCTCCAGCATGTCCTATTTATTGCTGTGCTGAGGTTTAAGTCTCTGGAGCATGTAGCTCTAAGGGATTTGGATTTCCTGAGGTGGAGCTTATCCATTAATTCTGGGTTAGACATGGCTTTGTACGTCAGGAATAGATCACCTCTGAGTAGGCGGTAAGTAACTGAGTAGAGTTGGAGTTTCTTTAGTCAAACTGCATAGGGCATCTGTTTGAGGCCTGTGATCCTCTTGGTGAGGTACTTTTGGGGTCTCTCCAGTTGCTGCAACTGTCGGGTAAGGTACATCCCAAACGGGGCAATGTATTCAATTATGGGCCTGATGAGTGATGAGTAGAGGGGCACAATGACCTCTCTTGATCTAGATGTGAACCCTTTCATGATGAGGTGGGCTATATAGAACGTCTTTCTAACCACTTTGGCAATGTGATTGTCACAGGAGAGATTACTATCTACTTAGGTCCCCAAATCCCTAATTACTTCTTCCGTACTTAATGGATTACCACCTATGTGGTAATTTGTGGATACTTTGTTTTTCCCAAAGGGGATGACTATGCACTTTTTGGCATTTAGCCTGAGGCCGTGGCTCTGGCACCAGGTATATGTCTCTGTGAGACCCTTTTGGAGGATGCTTGTGTCAGCTGGAGAGTCAATTATGGCTCCCAGTTTGCAGTCATCTGCAAACTTGGTCAGCCATAGTCCTCCCGTGTTAGCCTGTACCTCAGAGAAGTATATACCAAACAAGAGAGGTCCCAGGATTGAGCCTTGTGGGACGCCACTTGTAACTGGTTTAGAGTCTGACATGGCATCTGCAATTCTGACCATGTGGGTTCTATCGCTGAGCCAGTTTGCAACCCATCTTGTGAAATAGGGGCTGATATTTAAGCTGGTAAGCTTATTTATGATGCCCGAGTGGGGTATTGTGTCGAAGGCTTTTGCAAGGTCCAAGTAGGCTGTGTGGACTACCTTCCCCTCATCTATGGCCTTGGTAACTGTTTCAAAGAAGTCAACTAGGTTTAAGAGGCAAGATCTGCCCTTAACAAAGCCGAATTGGGTAGAGTCCAGTGTCTGCAAGTTCCCAATGTCTTTGTTTATGAGTTCCATGATGATATGCTCCATAGCTTTGCAGACCAGACTAGTCAGGCTTATAGGGCGATAGTTTCCTGGGTCTGTTGTGGCACCACCTTTGTGGAGTGGGACCACTGTTGTTGTACGCCATTCTTTGGGTACACATCCTGTAGTAAGGCTGAGTTTGAACAGTGACTTTATGTGAGGGTTCAGTTCTTCTTGGAGTTCGTGTAAGACGCAGCCTGGGACACCGTCCAGTCCCATTGATGCTGTGTTTTTTGCTTTGGAGAGGGCAGCTTTCACCTGTGCATCTGTGATGTCTGGGAGGCTACATTCTGTTGGGATAGAGATTTCCTCTTTTGGGGGGGATGGGGGGGGAGAAGTTTGCACTGAACCTGTCTGCCAGGATGTTGGCAATGTCTGTGGGTTCAATGTATTTTTTGCCATTTTGCACCAACTCAGAGCATATCTGGGAGTTGCCACCTAGATTCCTGACATAATTAAAGAAGGCCTTGTGATTATCTTTAGCATCTTGGGCAATTTTTCTTTCGAAGCTGGCCTTTGATGATTTTATGAGGGATCATAGTTTCTTGCTAGTACTGATCAGAGATGCCTTCCCTTTTTGGAATTTTGCTCTATCATGCAGTAGCTTCCTCCTTCTGTTGTATAGCTTATTTATGGCCGGGGTCCACCAGACAGGTCTAATGCCTTTGGAGGTGTGAGTCTTGGTTTTATTTGGGATAGCACGATCCATGCATTGCTGTAGGTGCTCATAGAATGCGTTTGTAAAGGATTCTGTGGTTTGGGCAGTATTTTCCTCTGGCCCGGTGGCTTTGAAGGATTCCACCTCGGTTTTGAGAAGTGTGAAGTTTGCTTTTGAGAAATATTTCACAGTAATTTCCTTGGCTGGGGGTGGGGATGGGATATGGATGTCCAGTGAGATTAGTTTATGGTCTGATCTTACCAATGAGGGGTTCACCTCTGGTGTGGAACATAGAGTCCCCAAGTTGGTGATGACCAGGTCCAATATGTTGTCCCCTCTTGTGGGAATGGTGACCAGTTGTTTCATAGCATTTGAGTTTATAAATTCTAGGAACCATTGGGCAAGGGTGTTGGGGCTTGAGTAGTTTTCCTAATCAATGTTTGGGTAGTTGAAGTCACCCAATATTATGGTGTTTGGAGAGACCTTCATATTCTCCAATGTTCTCAGGAAAACCGAGTGGGGTTCCTGAGATTGGGAGGGTGATCTGTAGCAGGCTACAAACTGAAAGGCAGTTTTGCCCATTGTTAGTTGCACATGGATGGCCTCCGATGCTTCGTGCAGTGCCACTAACCTGGAGGTGTGGGTATCTTTGATGAATATGGATACTCCCCCTCCTTTTGTGTTTCGGTCTGAGTTTTGGGGCTGAAAAGCATGGTATGAATTATAACCTGGTAGTGCTGGGATGCTCTCGGGAGCCTTGAACCAGGTTTCTGTTACTGCACAGATATCGATATTGTCCATACTGAGGAGAGCCTCGAGTGTGTGCATCTTGAGGTTTAGACTTCTGGCATTGAGTAGCATTACTCTTAGTTTTTTTCTCCTTGTGTTGTCTATGGAGGTGAGTTTGTCTTTTGAGCCTTGCCTAAAAAAGGCACTATGGGGGTGGCAAGAGCTTTAGCCAGTATTCAAAAGCCCAGGGGTGACAGGTGCAAACCGTCCCTAGCGAAGCAACGTGGTTTGTCAAGCATGTCATCCCAGGCTGACAGACACTGGATCCCCTTTGAATGACACCAGTACTTTAGCCAATTGTTAAAATTGATCATTTTGTCTTTATATTGTGGCATCATTCTTGGTGAGGGCAAGATGCTACTCAAGGTCAGGGTCATAGCGGCCTGGGCTACATGATCAGAGAGCTCCTGTATGTCTCTTTTCATGTAGTCCAGGGAGGTACATCTCAGGTCATTCACACCAGCATGGACAATGACGGAGTCATATTTGTACTTGCTTTGGAGTGACCTGAGTGCTTGTGTTATGTGGTAGATCCTGGCACCCGACAGGCAGCTTACAGTGACCTTCTCCTTGTTCAGTCTGGTGAGTGGAACGTCAGTGTGTCTGACAATAGAGTCACCTATTACAAGTGTATTTGGTATGTTGTTTAGCCTTAAGGGCTGTGAGGACCCAGGACTGAACCCTGTGGCACACTGACTTTGTGAAATATGTGATACTTGGGTATTGTTGTGGGGTAGCGGTTGCTTGAATGTCTGCTTTGGAGGTCTCAGCTGCTTTGGCAGATTTTTATTTAGAGCCTCAGAGTATGTTTTTGTGTGTTTATGTGTTTGGTTTGTTGATGCGATAGGTCTATGTGAGACTGGATTTGTGGTGTGAGTGGTTACCTTCTCCTCCTGACTGACTGTGCCAGTCTTGGGTTGAGAGAGCTCAGCCTCCAGTTTGGTTGTATAGTTGCATCTCTCACATATATTTCAGCTTGTTTGGAGGAGGAGAGGGTGGTCTGTGTACATAAGGCAATTGTAACATTGCCTCAAGAATCCCAGATTCACTAGCTGGACTGGAGAGTAAACCTGAAACTGTCTTTTGGATATGCCAGAATAGTATAAGGAACTGCTTACTGACTGATCAGAAAGGACCAATAGGGAGCCAAGTACTTATAAAGAGTATAAGAGGGTGCAGTACTTTAGTTTGTTAGTGTTTACTTATAAGATTTGAGCAAGTGCAGGTCTTTAGAAGGAAAATAGAGTGCTTACTTTGAGAGTAAGAACAGTTTTAAGGGAAAAAGTGAAGAGTAGACTTTGTGGAGCTGGGAATAGTTTAAACCCGTTTAAGCAGCGCTGCCCGATGCTGCTTTGTGCGCAAGACCACGCAAAAAGAGAGTTGCAGGGTTTTAAGAGAGAGAGATCAAGGAGTTTGGAATTGACCCAAAATGGCCAATAAAACTACAGTTTCTAAGCAGTAACCACTCCTACAGGGACAGGCAGGATGCTCAGTGTTAACCTCTGCCACTGGTGAACACAGAGACTTCCCTTTAGCCCAAGTAAGCACTGGCTTCCAAGAAACTTGCAAACAGTTCAGAACAGCAACTCTGTAACTGAACTTTCTTTTAAATTACAGAAAGTGGGACAATAGCAAGATTTTTTTGTTTTTTGTTTTTTTGTTTAAAGATGGCAGAGACACACAAGTAGCAAACTAATCAGAACAGTGCAATAAATGACCCCAACACGTGTGTGCTAGGTCAGAGGCAGGTAAAATGTAATTTTAAGAAAAAACAATTTTAAATTAAGTGCAACACAAAAAAATGCAATAAACAGGCTCTGAGTATGTCCTAAATACTGTTTCTAACACAGATATCAACTTTTGCAAGCAAGAAAATGCCGAAAAGTAGGCAGCAATGCAGTTTTTCTAAGACATAAATCAGAAGAAAATACTTAAAATCTCAAAAGTGTCTCTTTTCTTCTCTCAGCGTTTTCTCCTCTTGGTAGGTGCTTCAGCAACAACTATCAAGCCTGGAAAGACACTACAATCTCCTAACAAATACCTATGTTTACTATTCTACCCAGCTTCTACCAAATGTGCAATATACTACAGATTGCAGCAAGCAATCCTTGATGTGTGCATACATTGCACAAATGTGTGGTCCAAATATACTGATTTCAGTTTACAGCAAGTCAGTGGTGACATTGCTTTACAGCCCTGATATTACAATGTAATATTGATGAAACCTCAACATATTTAAAAAAATATATATATATTTAACATATTTGGGAGTGTAGATTTTGAAGGCACAATCTATGACTACTTTGCAATAATGAACTGTTGTTTTGCCCTCCAGAGTAATATATGCATACTTCCCTATTACAGTTAAGAAATGAATGCTCAGTTTGATACAACTGTATAAGTAACAAATAAACATGTTGTAACTTTTTAATGTTAAAATAACGCCACTGTTGGGATGTATACATACCACAAGCATCTCACATTCATGCCAATCTAGCTTCATGGGTCTGCACATTCAGTGCTTAGACTGTGACAGCTGCCGAAAAAACAGAACAAAACAGAATACCATTAAGCATACTAATTCTGATTATATCCAGCTTTCATCTCTGACAAGCAGTCTCTATAAGTGACGTTTATACATCTGTGAGGTGCACCCAGTAATGCATTCCTCAATCTAATGGTTGAGGGTTTGCTGCCCCACCACTGGCCCAGTAATCAGGGAGCCTCAATCCTCACCAGTGACACCAGTGCGGGATGTACATTGGGAGGATGACAGGTGCACACACAGTGAAGTGCAATTTTCCTTAAGAGTACACAGAAACCATAGTCAGTCTGGGGCTGGTTTCTCCCTCTTTCTCCAGATCCCCAGTAAACTCCCCACTGGCACAGATTTAGAGCTGTTATCCCAGCTGAGTGGCCAAGACAAGACCTCTAGCACCCTCATTGTCCAACCAGTGCTTCATGGCCCTGCCCAAGTAGCTGACACACACACACACACACACACACACACACACACACACACACACACACACACACACACACACACACACACACACACACACACTTTGAGGTTTGATTTATACACACATACACACACACACACCTGGGAAAGGCTGGCACAGGTTTACTAGCTAGCCCCTTTTGCCCAGAATATAAGGTATTTATTACTGTCATCATCCAACTCTTTATCAGCTACTTTCAGGCCCTTAACAAAGGGTGCCCAATCTTACTGTGTAATGTTACTATTAATCCAAATGGTAGTTTAACCAAGAGCAAGGCTATTAGGAGTGGCCTACAGTATCACCAAATAAATATGCAAATACTCTCAGAACTTAAATATGTCTCACAAATATCAGCCGCAATGTTGTTGCATCTTTTGGCTTTTTCCCTGTTAGGGGTCGCCACAGCAGAACGATGGTCCGCTAATGATTGGTAAATAGATTTTTACGTGCCGAGTTGCCAGCCCTGACACAACCTTCAACGAAGTTACGCCCATTCACGCATGTCTCCACACAGAAGACGCTCTAGCTGAGAATCGAACTGGACAGCGTCTTACTGTGAGGTGACAACGCTACCGCAGCACCACCACCGCAGTCAAATATCAGCCGCAATGAAAGGTTTAAATATATTTAATAACAAGTAATAAAATAACAAGAAAATACTGAGTAAATAATCACAGTTACATCAGAGTTCAAAAATCACATGAAATATTTAAAACAACATTGCAGAACAGTCTCAAATAAATAAAGAAAACATCTAAGCTATACTTCACTATATTCCTCATTGTATCTAAGAGAAATTGCTGCACCCCAGTTAACTTACTGACAGAGCAAGCAGGCGGATGTGGTGAGTGGATGTCCTTGTCAGGTCAAAGAGAAAATACAAAATGTCCAATCTCTCTCTCACTGTTTGAGAGGGTTAAGCCTATTGGGGAATACCTTACCCCATTCCCTATCTTGAGATTCCAGCTGCCTTGGCATTGCTGACCCCAGTACACTGCTGCACTGTCCTATCATATGCCTGCAATCCTAGGCTCCACTATAGTAATTTGAGATTTTTCTGGCTGGCTCCCTGTAGCCATAAATCCCCCTCAGACTCCTCCTACCTTGAACTGCAAATACTTAGTACCAGGACCTCCCTATCATGGTAAGGTTTCATCAAGTTATCATGGTACAGCTTGTGTCCCTGCCTCCTGCCTAGCAGTTCTACCATGTAATTAACATCACTGACCTTCCTTACCACCTTGTAGGGTCCCTCCCAGGCTTCCTTCAGCTTACTGTGTCTGACAGGAATGAGACTCATAACCTGCTGCCCTATAGCATAGCTCGAGCATTCCTGCCATACGAGACCTTTTTCTGCTGTTGGGCCTCTGCCATGTTCTCCTGGGCCAAGCCCTTGAGTTCTCTGAACCTTGTCCTGAGGTTTAGGACATATGCCACACAGACTCCTTGTGGAATTCACACTTACCCTCCCACTCATCACGAATCAAATCTAGAGGTCCCCTCACCCTATGCCCATACAGCAACTCAAAGGGTGAAAAAAATGTGAATTCTTGGGGCACCTCCCCATAAGCAAACAACAAATGGGGCAAATATTTATCCCACTCCCTCTTAAACTGGTCTGCAAATGCCCATAGCATGGTCTTTAATGTAGAGTTTAACCTCTCAACCAGACCATTAGTCTGAGGATGGTAGGGAGTGGTCTTTACGTGTTTCACTCCACAGTGCTTCCACAGACAAGCCAGCAGGTCTGACATGAAGTTGGCACAGCTGTCAGTCAGTATTTCTTTTGGGAAACCTATCTTGCTGAAAATCTCTAACAAAGCATTTGTCACCTTTTCTGCCTCAATGGAGGATAGGGCCACTGCTTCAGGGTATCTGGTAGTATAGTCTACTACCACTAGGAAATAATGTTTCCCTGTAGAACTTGGGGTACTCAGATGCCTCACAATATCCATAGCTACCCTCTGAAACTACTTCTCAATCACAGGCAAAGGCATCAAAGGAGTTTTGACTTCTCCTACCTTGCCTACCTTTTGGCACTGCTCACAGGTCCTGCCGTACCCTGTTACATCTCTGGAAATCCCAGGCCAATAAAAGTCCTGCATAATACAGCTCTTGGTACACTTTATGCCCATATGATCTGCAAAAGGCTATGGCTAGAAGTGCTAGATGGTAGGCTCTGGGCACTACCAACTGCTGTGTTCTCTCACCCTCTAGCCCTCCCTCAGGGTCCACTTTTTATACAGTAATCCTTTCTCCCAGTATACAGATTCCCCTTTTCCTTGAGAATCAGGTGCCTCACTAGCTGCCTCCCTCTCAGGCCTTGTAATGTAAAGCTGAGCCTGTCTCAACTCACTCTTTGTAACCCTTCCCAGCTCCCCTTCCACAGGAAGTCTGTCATCCTCTGACTGCGGTGACTCACTGTCAGCCTAGGTACTACTACTCACTTCTGTCCAAGCAGCTGTGGCTCACCTTCAGTCTCACTGCTACAGGTTAGCTCCCTCTCGAAGTAACCACCACACCAGTCCTGACTTCAAGTCTGGTGTCTGTATGGGTCTCCCCCAGGTTACCAGACCCACATGCTTGTCTTCAAGCCTGACTGCATGTCACTGCATGCACACAAGGTACTACATTATCAAAATCATTCCCTATCAGGACATCTACACAGATATCCTCACACACCTGCTTGCTTGCTTCCTTTTCCACCCTCCCAGTTAAGGTGAATCCTATCGAAAGGCATTTAGAATGGGGTCCCTCCTAAAGCTCTGACTGGAGTAGACTGCTCAAGCAAGTAGTGCTCCTCTTTAACCATTACAGACTTCACAATAGTTAGGTCAGAGGCTGTGTCCCTCTTAGCAGTGGTCTGTTTCCCATCTGCTAAGATAGGACATAACCTCTTGTGGTAGTTTGGTACACTTGTCTCCAGACAACTCACTGCTGACATTCTGTCATTCCCACTTACTGGCTCTCCCACCTTTTGTTCCCCACCTTGCCTCTGAGGACATCTACATGCTACATGGCCCCACTGGTTGCATTTAAAACATTTAATCCTTAGTCCTAGCCATGTACCTGAACTAGCGGCTTCCCCTGCTACTAGTGGACTCTTTTTGAGTGGTTTAAGCTGCCCACCATGGGTTCCCTTAGACCCATGAGCAGCACTGGGTATTCCTTTCCTGTGTAGCGATGCCCTGCTTGCTAGGTATAGGTCTCCCTTTTTCCCCAACTCATCTGTGGTATTGCATTGCCTGTCAGCTAACCAGACTCTCATGTCCTCAGGCAAAGTGATAAGGGCTTGTTCCCTCACCAAAAGGTTTACCAGCTCTTCAGAAGTGGTAACATTACACCCAGTCACCCACCTATGAAAATAAGTGCTTAGTTCAGCAATATATTTACACAAACTTTCATCTGCCTTGCATCTATGCTCATGAAACTTTTTCCTATAAGCTTCAGGTGTTAACTTAAAACACTCTACCAGACAATTGTAACAGTGTTATAATTTAAGCAATCATTATCAGACAATTTAGAAATAGCAGTTACAGCTTTACCATGGAGTAAGGGGATCAGGAATTTACCCAGAGCCCTTGGTCAACATTATACTGTTTACATACCCTTACAAACATATGAGTAAAACTGTCAAAATTACCCCCCTTTGTAAATTGTAGAAGAAATTTACTGACCTTTGTTGTTTCTGGGGTTCGGTTACTCCCTACCCCTTTGCCACCCTGACCATGGCAAACAGTCAGCATCTCCTTCTCATATTGCCTCTGCCTCTCATTCTCCTCAGCTTCCAGATGTCTCAGTTTCTTATGTTCTTTGGCCAACAGACATCTTAGTCTGTCTGCTGATTCTATTTCCAAATATTTGGCCTCCAGTTCAAGTCTCTTTAACTCCAGATGGATTTTTAAGTCCTCTGTGGAAAGGTTGAACTGTCCATTTACTGAGAGTTGTACATCTCCAAGGCCAGTCTGATTGTCCTCCTGGTTGCTGGTCTATGATACAGCTGTGACTAAGGCTGCAATCATCTCTGTTTTAGTCAGGTTGCATGCATCAATCCTTTGTCTTGGCACATCTCAGCCAAATGGCTCCTTGTCAGCTTGTCATACTCCTCTTCTGACATCCTTGCCTGCTCTCCCTGACTAAGCTAACAATAAATAAATAAATAAAACTATTGTGATATGAAACTCTGAATCTTCACTGTGTGGCTGATTGAAAGAACACACACCTTCCTTAGTGACCACTGTTTGCAGGCTACAGGAATTCAATATCCACACCACTGAATCCCAATATGTGGATATCCTACCACTGGCCACCAATATATGTGATGTGGCTATCCCACCACTGCCCACCAATATATGTGATGCCACACCACTGTCCCAGTAATCAAGGCGCCTCAATCCTCATCACTAGCATCAGTGGGAGATGTGCATTTGGAGGATGACAAGTAAATACACAGTAAAGTGCAATTTTCCTTAAGAGCACACAAAGACCACAGTCAGTCTGGGACTAGTATCTCCCTCTTTCTCCAGATCCCCAATAAGACTCCCCACTGACACAACTATAGAGTTGAGATCTCAGCTGAGTGGCCAGGCCAAGACCTCCAGCACCCTCTCTGTCCAACCAGTGCTTCGTGGCCCTGCCCAAGTAGCTGACACACACACACACTTTGCGGTTTGATTTATACATACAGACACACACACACACACACACACACACACACACACACACACACATACACACAAATGAGAAAGGCTGGCACAGGTAAGCTATGCCCCCTTTTGCCCAGATTATAAGGTAGTTATTACTGCCACCAGCCAACTCTTTATCAACTATTTTCAGGCCCATAACAAAGGGTGCCCAATCTTAGTGTGTAATGTTACTATTAATTCAAATGGTAATTTGACCAAGAGCAAGGCTATCAGGAGTGGCCCACGGTGTCACCAAATAAATAAGCAAGTACTCTCAGAACTTAAATATGTCTCACAAATATCAGCCACAATGAAAGGTTTAAATATATTTAATAACAAATAATAAAAGAACAAGAAAATACTCAGAAATTAATCACAGTTACATCAGAGTTCAAAATCACAGGAAATATTTAAAACAACAGTGCAGGACAGTCTCAAATAAATAAAGAAAACATCTAAGCTATACTTCATTATATTCCTGACTGTATCTAAGAGAAATTACTGTACCCTAGTTAACTTACTGACAGAGCAAGCAGCCAGATGTGGTGAGTGGATGTTCTTGTCAGGTCAAAGACAAAATACAAAATGCCCAGTCTCTCTCTCAGACAGTTCTTAAATTAACATGTAAAATATTACTGCTGGGATACTTGCAGAATGACATAATTTCTTGTCATCTGACTTCTTTTCCCAGGCTCAAAAACAACAGCATTTAGTATCTGCCTGTGAAAATACATAAACAAGGACTTCTCTTAGATCTTTTGGCAAATGGTGGAAGTTGTAAAATAATTTACATTCCTCTACATTTAATGACAATACAAAAAACTTCTAGTAATAGACATTATGCCTCCTGTTACAGTGAAACTGAAAGATAACATCTCTTTTGTTTATGGTCCAACCATAAAGTAACTTAATTTCAACTATTCTTCTAAATTTCTGCAAGTTAATCACCTGTGTTTCAGTCTCCCCTGTCAAAATATATACATCTAAACAGTTACAATAGTGCATATACATTTCTGCTCAGTACATTACAAAATATCTCTTCAGTACACGTCTGTACAACATGACATTCAGTCCTAATACATCTGTAACACAAGTATCTTACATGAGCATGTTGGCATTCACAAATGACACACAACCACTTACAAAATCCAAGCTAGCTGAGCTGGAAATATCTCCTGTCACACTGCTATATAAATCATATTAATATTCACAAATGACATATAATTATTTACAAAATTCCAGCTAGCTGGGCTGGCAGTATCTCCTTTCATGACAAAGGGTATCCATCTTCCTCATACTGAGGTATCTTTAGTGGTTTCCTCGTTGTTCACCAGTGCAGGGTATAACAGTAGCATTAGTCACTGCCTGGGCCAGACTATCCTATGTCCCTGCCTTGTACTCTGAGCCATGATAGTTCCTCTGCAGCAGCTTGGGCTCATGTTCATTGACTAGGAGTCCAACAAACACTTTAGGATCCTGGACACCCCATCTTTGAGCACGAAATCCCAACAACTCTCCAGGAACACCAGCCATGCCTATCACAGGTCGAGACCAATGTAAAATAATGTTTCCCCACCAATTGCAGGTATTGTGCTTACTGGGAGTGCACACTTTCTAGACTTGCAACACTGGAAAGTGTTGTACATTGCTTACCATCTTGCAAAAATGTTGCTCAGCAGTGCACGCTGTCAGGAAATGTGTTTGTGTGATGGCCAATAGTATTAATTTAATGCATCTGGTGCATGTGTGTGGCTGTCTGGGTCCTGTCTGCTAACTGGTGGCCCATTTGTACAGTTGTGTACTGCCGCTCTATGAGAAAATGAAATGTGTATCTCCAATGCTGTTTGTGCTAAGCGGCACATTGCACAAATGGTAGCCCCCCCCCAAAAAAAGAAAAAGTATGAAAATTGGAGAATTAGTTGAAATGCAGAAAATCAATCCATGACATACACAGTAGAAACTGTTAGTACACATGAGATACGACTACTTAGGTCTGGATCCTGACTCTCACTGGAATGCAATGTCACACAACAGGATAGGGGGACTTATCCATCTTTGCCCCACAAAAACCTTTGCAGCAAATATATAACATAATTCCTCACACAACCAAGTTTAACTGTATGTGCACTGATATCCAGGCATGACCTGTTATTTGCAAATGTATTCTACTTAATATATTTGGATGTACTGCACTTACTGGTCACACAATCTGCTATGATTATTCCTTGCAAATATACAGCTGTATTCTACCTTTCTGAGTTTTTTGGTCATTCATCAGTTATCTGACCAGTACACAGAAACATGCAGTGTGTAAGCCAGTCTATATCATTTAACTTAAAATGTGTGAAGATATTCACTGGGGACTATATGATATGCAGTTGCAATAAAACAATGCAAGGTTGAATGTCACAAACAAGCATAGACTACTCTTCTGGGGGTAGGAATCAAATGTGGGTTCCTTTCATGGAACAAGCAAGGGTATAATGTTCTTTCAAGGGGTCAGACCAGGCTGAGCTACTGTTATAGCGTAAACAAGGCTATGTTGCTCTTGTTACTCTCCTTGTTCTTCCTGCTGGTTTGATCTTGTAAGGGTGGTGAAGCTGCAAATTGCTATGTGTCTCATTATTTTCAAGCTTCTCTATTATTTCCCATTTCAAACATATGTTGCTAAACTGAGAGCTTGCAGTAATCATTATTATTTTGGGGCGGTATCAATGGGTGAATCTTTGAAGTCTGAGGCCTACTACTTGCTAATGGACACATACAAGTCAAATAAATCTCTGTTGTCACATGTGACATTAATATCTGTGCAATTCTCCCACCTTGTAGCTGCGTACTGTACAAAGTGATGAAATAAAAGGACATGTCACAATATTATTATACAGTACAGTACATGGTCAGGACATACTTTGTAAATGCAGCAGTTGGCACAGTGTTAGTTCAGGGCTGACTGTGATGCAAGCAGTGCACAGCCAATACATGGGGAGGTAAAGGATGTAGCACTGAGGTAAGGCTGACAGAGGTTGCAGGGTTCCTGTGTCCACCCTGTAGCACTGTACAATATCAAAACATACATGATATAGAGAAGTTAAATGTGGCCTGAAAGTACTTCTGTCTTGTCCTAGGCCTACTGGCAGCAGCAGCTCCTGACATTCTGCCAGTGTGGACTTTCTGTATCTGTACTCCACTACTTTAGAAATCCACAGGAAAAAAGCAGCATGGAGTCTAAATGATTGGTTTATACCTTTGTGAATACCTCCACCAGATTGGTTGAGTAGCATGCAGTTCAGCTGTTTATGCTGTAATTAGCATCTCTGAAATACAGCCTAGACAGGTGCAGTCCATTAATAATCTACTCTATTATAAAAAGGTGAATGTATAGCTAGGCAAACTAATGGTGAGGATATTTGTTACATGTTCAGCAAAGTAAACTGTTTTCCAATCTATCTCCACAGAGGAGTATTGAACTCTAGCAGGTATGCTATCATTTTTTTAACTATATAATGCATATGCTGGAATATATTTATGAATAATGTAAAGCAAAGCCTTTTACACTGGTACCTGTATGCATTAGTTAGAAGTGTACCGATGGCATGGCCATGTTTGTCAACCCATTTCAGAGGTACAAATGATTGACAATACATGAAAATAGTAAGCTTTGTGACACATATGTACAAATGTGTCAGGGACAGGTCCTTTGAATGCATGTTTAGCATTGCCAATGTCTTTTATTAGCAAAAATGGTTCATGTGCATGTTCTTTAGTGGGTGGGGGAAGCAAAGAAAATTTACTGTTATGTCACAAACTACAACAGACTGTTCTTTGGGGGGTAGCACAGTTGAGTTACTGCAATGGCACATACAAGGATATGTTGTCCATGCTATTCTCCTCATTTTGCATCCTGCTTGTTGTTAGTATTTCACATATGCCATATGTGTTATTGTGTTATGTTTTCTATGGGGTACTACTAACTGCTTATCTTAACTGTTTTATTAGGTAACAGTTACTTTGTAGTTATGTGTATTAACATTTTGTTATGTTTTAGGACCAAAATGTCATTGAGGTGCAAACTCCCCTTCAGTAAGGCAGAAAGCATATTGGACATGCTATGTCAACATAGCGCTTTCCTTCTTGGAAGGGGTCAATCCAATATGCCAGGCAGGCTGAGGATATGACAAGAAATCACTGATGACACAAATGCCATGGGTGACTATGGCTGTACTTATGAGCAGGTGCACCACAGGGCCACTAACATGATCACAGCTGCACAGAGGCATGCAGCTGTTGTTGCCTGAGACCAGAAGGTAAACAGGGATGGGTCTGCTGCAGAACCACCTCTCTACCCAATGAGGAATTCCTGGCAAATCTTCTGACACAGGACAACTCACAGCAGAGCGGTCCACAACATGTCCTTGATGTGGGAACAACTCCTTATCAGTCTTAGGAAGAGCTTCCAGGTAGACTTTATGTGACTAGTGCAATACTGTTGTATAATAAAACAACTGAAAAAAAAGTTACCACTGTGTCACTTGTGTTTTTTTTTGTGGGGATTGAATATTAGTAATATAAGCTCAGTTCGGAGTTGTCAGGTATGTACTTGTTAAAGTACAACATTAGAGGACTACATGTAGTACCTCCTGTCTTACTGTTAAATGTGATGATGTTGGCCTTACCTCTTGCGTAACTTCTTTCAGGACCATCAGAAATCCAGCACTGTAGGCCTCAAGCAGGTGATTAGCCAAATCAAGTTATTTCAGTACTGCAGATCAATTTTCTTGTAATCTAATGTGTAATTTTAGGCCTGTTGTGTATACTGCTGTACTGTCTGTAATACTGGTAACACTGTTAGTTGTTTAGCATATATTGCACCACAGTAGTGCAGTTATCAATGAATGCCTGTGTTTCTCCCTTTTTATCACAGGTGATCATGACAGTGGGAGTGTGGGCCCTGTGCTACCTAATGTCAGTGTCTCATCAAACACTGATGATGATGGTGGTAAAACTGAGGCACAGTCTAGGGGTGCACAGGTTGAATCTGATACAGAGTTTGACATCCAGTCACTCCCTTCTTTTTCCCCGGACACAGCCAGTAGGCCTCTGCTTACCCATTCCACTGAGCACACAGATATAGGACAGGTGGAGCCCAATGACATTGAGCAGGGAATGTGGCTACTGCAGCTTCAGTGCCTGTTCAGTCTGGCTGTAGCCAAAGTGTTGGTGAGGTGCCATGCAGGAGGGTTGATAGGGATTCTTGGAGGGAGCCTGCTGTCCCTCCTCCACCTGCTGCAGGTATCTATTCCCATGTCACTCAGTGTATGTTTAGGGCCATCATGGAGGCACAGGTGCATTCAGAAGGGCACTCCAGACAAATGCTCAGAGTTGTGGATGTCACACAATCTGACATGCATGACTGCCCCCACTGTGTCGCCATTTCCCTGGATTGGATGAATGACATATTGGAATGAGAGGTGTCTGTGATGGGCTGAGGGATGTCTGCCATGGAACAAGCAGTGTCTGTAATGGAACATCTACTGGGAGGGGAATGGCATCCTCTTGGGTGTAGGTCAGCCAGAACATCTGCTAAGAGCCAAAGTGGCCATTCCAGATCACACTCCCATAGTGGCATACTTCAGTGGCCCATCAGGGATTGTGTTGTCCACACCCAGATATGGCAGGCCATGGGGTCGTGGTCCTGGGTGTTCCCCTAAAGGGAGTACATCCAGCAGACATCAGTCACACTTATGTAGCAGCACTCCATCTGACCTTGGGCATGAAGGAGCCAGTGCAACTCCTGGCAGAGCCAGTTCCCATGGTCAGGGGTGAAAATGATGAACTGCCCCCTCTGCCATTCAAGGCTCACACCTGTCCAACATACTAAGATGTAGGGCTATCACTGAGCTTGGCTATGTTCATACAGACTCTCACACACCACTTTCACATGGAGGACCCCTACAGACACACGCACAGCCTGCCTGCTTCACTTTCTCCCTCACACCCACTCACTGACCTTTTGTGTCAGCCTAGGCTTCCTGCACCCCCCAAGCACCCTGTGCATGTGATGATAACTGTGCCATATCCCTGTTTTCTCTCTTTTGGATTCAGGGATACAAAAGCTTTGTGTCTGATGTACAAGGTGCATAGCTACATTAGTGCCTACTATATCTGCATTTGTGTTGTTGAACTGATAATTGTACCTGCCATTTATATTTGTCTTGCCAAATGATACAGTGGATAGTATAATCATAACAGTACTTTCTAGTGTATTCTGTTGTATGGGTTGTGAAGTCAGGAACTGCAATGTGTGTCATTACTTTCTAACCTTTCTGTTTAATGTTTTCCATTACATACGTATGTTGCACATCATAAGGCACACCATCACATTCAGATCTCAGGATTGTATGACAGCACTGTAGTCAAACTGATAAGAGCAGTAATAAAGTATAATGCTCTCTTTTGCAGGAACCTCACCAGACATATGCAACAGCTGGACAGACCACACAACTTTCTCAGCAAGGTAACGTAGGGCTTACTAACCATGGCATGATGTATGTGGGTAGATAGATTTACAGACATGTCACTGTCATCTTTGTGGTATTGCATTGTGTTGTAACTGTGATTCTAAGCCTATTACTTTCGGTTTAAACTCATGGGCTTCAGGCCAGTTACCCTATGTTATGAAGGTTTGTAATTTACACTCTGGTGGGAGGAGATGGCAGCCTTTGCCCTTCTGAGCTGGGAATTGCTGGTTGAATACTTACTGTGGCTGCTGTTCAAAGTCTCTTTGTTATAGTATAAGCACCTGGCCTCCAAACCAGATATATTACATTAGGAAGGTTTGTGGCATAGACTGTTGTGACAGGGGAATATAGTCTATACCCTTCTAAGCTGAGATTTTCTGGTTGAAGGCGTTTTGTGTCTGTTACTCAAAAAGTGTCTGAGTTCTGGTTTAAGCTCTTCTCTTCCAGACCACCTATTTCAAACTAGGAAGGTTTGCTGTTGTCTACACTCTTGTTTGTGTATTCTACTGGATTGCTGCTTTATTTAAAACATTTGTTTTTTTTTTGTAGTTGTGATTTTTTTGTACTTTAGATTTCTAGGACTTAGGATTTTATAGCATAGGCTCGATTCAGGCTTTCTGAATCTAGACTGTTTGATATTACTGGAGTAGTAATACCAGCTCTTGTACATTAAGAAGGCCCTCCTGCACCTTTGTAGTGGAACTGTGCCACCAAGAACCCATGTAACTTGGGGATTGCTGGAATAAGGCTCACTATTGGCCTTTCCCTTGTTTTACACATTTAAAATAGTTTAACCACTTGTATTCCAGCATTGTGTTTTGGGGTGTTTGTACTCAGTTTACTGTAGCTGCTCAGAGCTTGCACAGCTGCCCTGTGAGCAACTCACGTGTGCATTATGAAACATTGACCCATTTTTGTAACTCTAGCCCTCCATAGAAAAGACATTTTGTTAACCTTACACCAAAACCTGGTCCATCTTGCCCGGTCCCCACTACTTACTGCAGTATATACCTTCCATAATGGATGAACAGTTTCCCATCATGTCTCCAGGCAGTCAGATGGACATGGGAACCCTGAGGCAACAAAGCAATTGCATCATGTATACTGACAACCAGTTACTGCTAAAACAAACTAATACAACATGTGAGCGCTGTATCTATACTATGAATTTGGAATTAATTATTTCACATAACAACAAACCAGATATCAAACATGTTGTCAGCACATAAAATTCACCTGTTGCACATAAGCTCACAACACATAACGCCACCTATGTGGCGATACTCCCTAGAAAGATCGGAGACCTCCCAGGTGCAAACCTACTGCACATAGTACAGACTCAGCAGAATCCACTATAGATAATAATACACACACCAGTGTCTCAGCAAACAAGTCCCTCAGACAAAACACCTCAAAACCAAATGTTTTGCTTATAAGCAACTCCATACAGAAACACACAGATGTCCTCCTCACCAGGCTGGACAAGGAGAAGGCCAGAGTCAGCTGCCTCACAGGTGCCAGGGTCTGTCAGATCATACACACACTCAAGTATCTCAACAACAAGTACCGTTATGACTCTGTCATAGTCCATGTTTCAGTGAATGACTGGAGATGTACCTCACTGTACTATATGAAGGTGCTTGCCTCCCCGTAGTGGCTTTTTTAGGCAATGTCAGAAGTAAAGTCCCAACATAAAAGTATCCACCACAGACAAACTGAAGGTTATGCTGCTTAATGCATGGAGTGCAAATCAAACTGCGCTCACTGGAAAAACTCCTTAACTTGACAGATGTCCATGTCTGTGCAGTCATACAGACATGGTTCAAGGCTGCAGAGAGCACCCTGGCCATGCAGAGGTACAATGTCATCCACATGTTCACACATCAAAATGAGCATGAAAGAACCAAAGGTGGAGATGAATACATCTCCATTAAAGACAAATACACCACAAGACTGGTCAAAGAGTATGACTCTATAATGCTACTCCAGTTCCAACTAACTGCATGTAAAACTCCCTTCCATATCATACACAGTTACAGGTCCCCAACCTGAACCATAAGGACCAATCTGCCTACTTGGACCTAACTGAATCACTCTCTAGATGGCCAACCACCTTGGTCATGTGGGATTTCAACTATCCTTCCATCAATTTAGACTTATATATGTGCACAAATACACTCACCCTAAGGTTCCTGGACTTTGTTAATATATATGCTGTGTAATCAATATTCTGCAATCCCAGCAAGGAGTTTGAATGTCCTAGACTTTAGTAATGACCAGCATAGTGGTTCTCTGCACTAATCCATGTGTGTTAGCCCCCCTGTTCAGGTCAGATCACCC
>NC_056732.1:5319861-5333859 GCF_019279795.1 Protopterus annectens | reverse complement strand
ATGGAGAGGATATTAATTGGGAATAATATGATATGCAGTTGCCAACAAATGAAGTCCAGGCTGGATGGCACAAATACACATATATTGTTCTTTTGGGGGTAGCATAGCAGAGTTACTGCTATAGCAGGAACAAGGGTACACCCCTCTTTCTTGGAGGGGGGGGCAGGCAAAGCTCAGTTACTGTTATGACACAAACAAGTCTTAGGTCTGAAACTGCAATGTGTATCATCACTTTCTAACTTTTGTCTTCAATGATTTACCATTACAAAGGTATGTTGTTAAACTGAGGCCATGTAGGGAACATCAGAATTCTTCAGAGGTATGACTGTGTGAATCTTTCATGTCTGAGCCCTACTAATTACTAATGGACAATATAAGTAATATAAGTGTCTGGTGTCACATGTCAATGTACTTTCTCTACAAATCCACCAGTATTTACTTGCTTACTGTACCAAGTTAGGAAATACAAAGATATGCCATAATATTATTAAAGAATACACTCTAGGTTCCAGGCTTACCTTGCAAATGCAGCAGTTGACACATCTTTAGTTCAGGGCTGACTCTGTCTGATGCAAGCAGTACACAGCCAATACATGGGGAGGTGAAGTTTGTGTGAGTTGCCTGGCATCAATGCTACTAAATGTATGTGAGTAGTAGGAAGGTATTAGGTGGTCAGTGAATGTGTTATGCATTGTTTCTTAGCCAAAGCAAGGTGATGCTGAGCATGTCTACACCTGCCTACAGGAACAGCAGTGGTGACCTAGGCATTGGTGGGGGGATGCGTGTCCCTTCCCCCACTGATCCTGCTGCAGTTGTTTTTGCAGGATCAGATTATGGAGCATAGCACATACTATGAATATTGGTGTACATGTACTTGGACTATACTACAGGGAACAACAGGATATATCCGGGCACCGGAACCATGATTACAGAAGCCCAAATATATGCTCTACTATGTTTCTAGTTTGAGCGTGTGCTTCATTATGGCATTCTTCTGTGAGTATGTGTGCACTTCTGATTTGTGTCATCAGCTATGGTTCCAGAGCATAGCCAGTATCCCCCAGTAAATGGCCTTGTGAGATGCCACCCCCATAGCAAACATCTGGTACAGCTATGCTGTATGCCAGATACGGGAGTTGTGATAACTGCCAGGATTGTCAAAACACATATTCAAAATAATTCCCTGGGCATTATGCACAACTTGGCAATTGATGCAGTGGTATCCCTTGCAGTTAATGCAGATTCTACCCTGCCTTAATGTGTACATGTATGGAAACTATGGCACCCAGTACTTCAGGGTAGTATTCTACATGGTGAACCAGTTGCATATTGCTGACCCTCTCTTCAGAACTATGGGGAAAACATTTGGGCTCACTGGCATGTATGAGCATAGCACCCAGTAATTGGTGGAGAATCCTGGAGGCTGATGCCTCTGACACACCCATCATGTCCCCAGTTGGTCTTTGAAAAGTACCAGTAGCTAATATTGTAAGGGTTACACATAAGTTAGTTTCCACTGGGATGGGTTCCCCTCAGTTGAGTGTGGCACTGAGTTGAAGGCGGCAGAGCTCACAAGGTTCCTGTAATGCATCCCTGTCCACCCTGTAGCACTCTACACTCTAGATCATGTATTACCTGGAAAGTTACCCTGGGCCTGAACACTCTTCTCCTTCTCAGCCTATGCCTATTGTCAGCATCACCAACATCATTCACTTCCACCTCTAGCACATGCAGATGTAGAATAGCTGCAGCAGCCCCTAGCACTGTGTCAGTTAAAATTTCCTTGTGTCTACTCCAATGGTATTGCAGGGTAACGGACAAAACAGGATGTAGTCTACATGGATACTTTATACATTGTTGAATAGCTCCACCATGTTGGATTGATTGATTCACATGCAAGTCACCTGTTTATGTTATAAACAGCAGCTATTAAACAGACCTGTTACATGCTCATTAGTGTGCCATGCACAGCTATGCACACCGTTGCGCACCTCCGCGCATCTTCGCATAAAATAGATAAGGATAGGGAAAATTGAGATTTCCTCCATTCTCAGAATATTGTACAAACATGGAACACAAAAAGTGAAGGAAATGTTGCACACCATGTAGCCAAACTCAAGACAATCTATATTCCAGCCCAAATAATACAGGTGTTGCCACAGGAATAGTTACATAACAACAAAAAAACTTGCCATTCATTCCTCTGTTTCTCATGGTTGTCCTAAGCACTGCATTGTGCAAACAAGGATGAAAATTAAAAAATAAAATTTTAAATGAATGCAGACAGATCTGAAACATTTTAATGAACAATAAAGAGGATGACAGAACTTAGGAATTGTGCACTGCTTACATGTACTTTCATCCTTCACAGTCCTACATGTTCAACTCTGGAAATATAAACTGACACACTCCCCTGATGTCAGCAGTCATTGTTACCATCTATTCAAAATGAACACTGTGGAAGTGCCTACATGAAGTGAACATCCCTACATTGTTACTTTTTTTTGAGATTCAACAATTCTAATGAGTGTCAACCTCATTTGCATCTTCACAGTGCTGACAGCCTGGAATCTACATGGTTAGTAACCACGTAGGCAGGGAAACTGCACAGGAGCTCAATGCTGTAACAGAAGAACACTGTAATCCATCAGCTACATCCTGCATATGCATACATTACAGTATAATATTCTGTTTCATGGAGATTTATACATTTTAGCAGCCTGCATTACTTACAAGTATATTCTTCTTTTGGGGTGGGAGAATGAAGCTGCATTTATGTCATTGCACTTAAAAGGAATTATTATGATTGTTACAACTGATTTTTTAGCCTCCACCCTATGTAATTATGTCAGAATATTTGTGGTGTTACATATTATGGGCAGTTCTTACAAATGTGCTCTTGCTTCCATATATGCTCCTTTCCATGGCTGTATTCAGAAAGTTTTGGAATACACAGTCAACACAGACACGGAGTCTACACAGTTGCTTTACAGGTTGTTGAATCTCTCCACAGTGTTGATTTGTTTCATTAGCATGAAATTCAGCTGCTTGTGCTATAATTTGCATTTCACAAAAGTTTCCACATTTGAACGTGAGCCTCTACACAGAGTTTACTGACTCTAAAATGTTTTGCGTCCATATGCACCACAATGCTCACACAGTAAAAATTGTCATGTACGCTTTATTGAATCTATCTGGCACTCTTTCAACTTTCTTTTTATATGGTATATTCTCTTTTACTGGTAATTTATTTATTGGAAGTCTCCATGGGAAATTCTAACAATCTACTTGGTATACCACTTTTTCCTTATGCCAATGGATTTAGTCACTTCTGGTAAACAAATTAAAATATTGGAGACCCTAGCATGTTAAATAACACAAATTATAAATTTATTCCCATAAAAACTTTCTACAGAAAGCTACAGGGCATCATCATATGGCAAGTCTTCAGATGCCTCCTGCTTCACCTGTTTCTCATTAATTTGGGGATTCATTGTTCCATCATACAGTGACATTACTTATTTTGGATTTTCCACACTAAATCCTTCACTTCCCAGATAATCCATAACTTCAGTTTCTGTTTGTTTAACATCTTCCTATTCAGCCTTTTTTCTATCCCCCAATGTGTTTGCTTTTTTGAATTGTGAAATTTTCCATGACCTTTTTTTTTTCTTCACATATCTTTGGTGCTGCTTTTTATATGGATTAGTTTGGCTTTCTCCTTTACATAAATATTGTACTGTACCAGATCTCTTTTCCTTTCCCATGTCCATACTTCATCAGACACCTCCCTATCCATTAGCTGATCCTTAATCTGCGGGCTTATTGTTCCATTATACTGTGGCATTACCTGTGCTTGATTTTCTACACTAAATCATTTACTTCACAGATAATCTATGAATTCAGTGTTCTATTTGTTTAACTTAACAGATAATCTATCATAGGTTCACAGGTGTGTACTAGGCTAATGGCCCTGGAGCCTTTACAAGCATAGCCCATAGGATTACCCTGGCATCGTGCCACCCGACCTTAGTTCCCAGTGCCTCTGTTGAGTAGAGCCACTGGAGTGATCCTCGGGGGAAATTTTCTGTTTCCCATCCACTCATCAAGATTTCTCTTGAAGAAGGCCAGTGAGATGCTCTGCTTGACATGTATGGGAAGTCTATTCCATTGCATGGGCGATCTCTGTGTTATGAACCTGTCCCTCCAGCATGTTCTGTTGATTGTGGTAATGAGGTTGAGGTCTCTGGAGCATGTGGTGCGGAGGGATTGAGATTTCTTTAGATGTAGCATTTCTAACAGAGCTGGGTCAGACATGGCTTTGTAAGTCAGGCAGATATTGCCTCTAAGTAGACAAAATGAGACAAAGAATAGTTGGAGTTTTTTGAGTCTGTCCTTATAGGACAAGTGTTTAATGCCTAGGATCCCCTTTGTGAGGAACTTTTGTGGCCTCCCCCGTTGTTGCAGATGTCTAGTGAGATGCATACCAAATGGGGCATTGTACTCGATGACTGGCCTAATGAGGGAAGAGTAGAGGGGGACAATGACCTCTTCCTTCCGGGATGCAAAACCCTTAGTAATGAGATATGCCACATAGAAGGATTTTCTGACCACAGTGGCAATGTGGTGGTCAAAAGAGAGGTTGCTGTCAACCTGTGTTCCCAGATCTCTTATAACACCTTCTGTGTTCAGTGGAATACTATCGATGTGGTAAATCATGGGAACTGTTTTTTTCCCAAAGGGGATGCTGACACATTTTTTGGCACTGAGCTTAAGGCCATGGTTCTGACACCAATTGTTGGTCTCAGTAAGGCCTTTCTGTTAGATGTCAATATCACTTGGAGAGTTAATAATAGCTCCCAACTTGAAATTGTCTGTGAACTTTGTCAGCCAGAGACCCTTCATGTTGGCCTGGACTTCAGAGAAGTAGATACCAAACAGGAGAGGACCCAGGACCGAACCCTGTGGGACTCCACTCATGACTGGTCAGTAGTCTGACTTGGAGTTAGCTACTTTCACACTGTGGGCTCTATCTGTGAGCCAGTTTGGAACCCACCTACTGATATAGGGTGTTTATGCTTAGCTTAGTGAGTTTTTATATGATTCCTGAGAGGGGAATGGTATCAAAGGCCTTGGCCAGATCAAGGTAGGCTGTATGAATCACCTTGCCTTTATCCACAACTCTGGTGACTGACTCAAAGAAGTTGAACAAGTTGAGCAGGCATGATCTACACTTCACAAAACCAAACTGTGTGGGATCCAGAGTATGGATATTCCCTATATCCTTGTTTATTAGGTCAATGATGATGTATTCCATAGCTTTGCATATCAAACTCATCAGGCTAATGGGGTGATAGTTCCCAGGGTCTGTAGTTGCTCCTCCTTTGTGGAGAGGGATGACTGTAGCAGTGCACCATTCAGTAGGGACAAAACCTGAGGTGAGGCTATGATTGAAAAGGGCACACAGTTGATGTGCCAGTTCACTCTATAGATCATGTAGAGCACAGCCACGGATATTGTCAGGTCCCATAGAATCTATATTCTTGGCCTTGGACAGTGCTGTTTTAACCTGTGCAGCAGTAATACTGGGTGCCTGGCAGTCTACTGGTATTGTGATTGGTCCTCCGGGGGGGGGGGGGCACTGAATCTGTCGGCCAGTATATTGGCAATATCTGTTGCCTCGGTATAGGAAGTATCATTGTGCAGTAGCTCAGAGCAGATCTGGGTATTGCTGTGGAGATTCCTTACATAACTATAGAAGGCCTTGTGATTGTCTTTACTATCTGCTACAATTCTGTTTTCATAGCTTTGGAGGATTTGATGAAGGATCTCAACTTTTTGTTGAGGCTGATAAGGGAGTTGTTCCAGTCTTGGGACTTCACCTTATTTTGCATCAGTTTCCTCCTTCTGTTGTAGAGTTTTTTTATGGCAGGTGACCACCAGATTGGCTTCTTTTTTTGGAGGAGAGCATCTTGGTTCTATTGGGTATGGCGAGATCATTGCATTTGTGTATGTGTTCGAACAGAGCATTGGTGTATGATTCGGCGGTCATGCAACTATTGTCCATCTGTATTGGTGCCATGAAGTTAGCCACCTGTGTTTTCAGGAGCCCAAAGTTAGCTTTGGATAAGTTTTGCATGGTGGTTTCCTTTGCAGGGGGGGGGGGGGGATGTGGATATCCAAGGTGATTAGTTTGTGGTCGGATCTAACCAGGAAGGAGTTGACTACTGGTGTAGAGCAGCGGTCGCCCATGTTGGTAATGACCAGGTCAAGGATATTGCTACCTCTAGTGGGGGTAAGAATGAGTTGGTCCAGGGCATTGGAATTAATGAATTCCAGGAAACATTGGGCAAGTGTATTGGTACATGAGTAGCTTTCCCAGTTAATGGTGAGGTACTTGAAGTCGCCCAGTATGAGGGTGTTAGGTTGGACCCTAATATTCTCCAGGGTGCTTAGGAACGTAGAGTGTGAGTCTTGGGACATGGTTGGGGACTTATAGCAGGCTACAACCTGAATCGCTGTCTTACCCAATATTAACTGCATCTGAAGTATCTCAGATGCATTATGTTGGGCTATCAGTCCAGAGGTTTGCACATCCTTTATGAATATGCAAACAACACCACCTTTGGAGCTTCGGTCCAAGTTCTGGGGCCGAAAGGTGTGGAATGAGTTGTAGCCTGGTGGTGCGGGGGTGCTTTACGCTGCCTTGAACCAGGTCTCTATTACGGCACAAATGTCGATGTTCTCTATTTTAAGGAGTGCTTCGAATGAGTGCATTTTGCGATTTAGACTTCTAGCACTGAGCAGCATGACCCTCAGACTGCATTTGTTTGTAACTGTTATGGTGGTAATTTGGTCTTTGGAACACTGCCTAAAAAAGCACTACATGGGTGGCAAGAGCCTTGGCCAGTATCTGGAAGCCCAGGGGTGACAGATGCAGGCCATCTCTGGCAAAGCATCGAGGTCTGTCAGTTATGTCATCTCAGGCAGACATATACTGGATTCCCTTAGAATGACACCAGAAACTTAGCCAGTTGTTGAAATCAATCATTTTCTGCTTGTACTGTGGTATAATTCTGGGTGATGGTAGGATGCTGCTCAGGGCTAGGGTCATAACCGCCTGGGCTACATAATCCGAGAGCTCCTGTATGTCTCTCTTCATGTAGTGCAGAGAGGTACATCTCAGGTTATTCACACCCACATGTACAATGACAGAGTCATATTTGTATCTGTTGTTGAAGGAACTGAGTGCATGCATTATGTGGTGGATTCTGACATCTGAAAGGCAGCTGACTGTTATTTTCTCCTTATTCAACCTAGTGAGTGGGACATCAGTGTGCCTCACGTTCGAGTCACCTATGACTAGTGTGCTGGGCATGCTGTTTTTCTTTGGGGATTTGGTTGAGTGGCAAACTATTTAGGAGAGTTATGTGTCTCATGATTAGTGTTGTGTTGTGGTGGTTGAGTGCATTTCTGCCTTGGAGGTCTCTGCTGTTTGGGTAGATTTTTATTGAGAGCCTCCGCGAAGGTGGGTGCGTGGTTTATGTTTTTATGTGAAGGCAATGCTGGTGTGTGTTTTGGAGGGCTATGTGTTTCATGTGGTATGGTGCAAGTGTTGACCTTCTCCTCTTGACCAGCTATTCCAGTTCTGGCTGGAGAGTGCATGGCTTCCAGTCTAGATATATAAGTGCATCTCTTGCAAGTCTGAGTGTTGGGAAGTAAGAGGAGAGGGTTGTCAGTGTACATGAGGCAGTTTCTGCATTGCCTCAGGATGACCATGTTCACCAGGTTGATAGGAGAAAACACAGGGAGCTGAACTTTAGACATGCCTGGAGGGGAAGGCATTAATAATAAGTACTGGAGCTGTTTCCTTGTAGAAGGTTTAGTGCTGGTAGCACTTTTCTGTGCTACAGTAATTGCTGCAAGAAGTCTGGTAAAGTGCTAGACTAATAAGCTAGTAAAAAGTGAAGGAGAGTAGAGAACTAGCAGATCTAAGGGAAAAATTGTACAGCAGACTTTGGCACTGCTCAGAAATTTACAAACAGTCCTCGATACAGCAAATCTGTATCAGGACTAGACTAGTTACAGGAAAGGTGGGAAAAGCGCAAATGCGATCTTTTAAACAAGAAATTTGAAAGAGATGGAAAACTGCCCAAACGGCCAATAAACTACAATTTCTGGGACAGAAACCACTCCTCTTGTGGTAGATAGGCTACCTAGTGCTTACCACTCCCACTGGATAAGCTAGAAGGCTTCCCTCCAACACAGAAAGGCTTGGGGGGGGCTCAGATACTTACATACAGTCCTCAGAAACTTACATACAGTCCAGAATACAACAAATCTGTATCTGGACTAGACTAGTTACAGGAAAGGCAGAAAAAGTGCAAATGTGGTCTTTTAAACCAGAAAGTTGAAAGAGATGGAAGAACTGCTCAAACGGCCAATAAACTACAATTTCTGGGCCAGAAAACATTCCTCTTATGGTAGATAGGCTACCTAGTGCTTACCAATCCCCACTGACAAGCTAGAAGGCTTCCTTCTGACACAGAAGGCTTGGGGGGCTCAGAAGCTTACAAACAGTTGTGGATACAGCAAATCTGTATCTGGACTAGACTAGTTACAGAAAAGGCAGGAAACAAGCTCAAATGCATGCTTTTAAACCAGATAGTTGAAAGAGATGGAAAAAAATGCCCAAACAGCCAATACACTACAATCTCTGGGCCAGAAACCACTCCTTTTGTGGTGGATAGGCTACCTAGTGCTTACCACTCCCACTGATAAGGTAGAAGGCTTCCATCCAACAGAGAAAGGCTTGAGGGACTCAGAAGTTTACAAACAGTCCTGGATACATTAAATCTGTATTTGGACTCGACTAGTTTCATGAAAGGCAGGAAACAAGCTTAGAATTGGAATTATTTTTTTTTTTACAGAAAAGCAGCTAAAACAGCAATAAAAACAATTCAAGTGTAGTGCAAGCTAGCACACTATCAGCGGAGAAACACACTCAGTCAGAACACAAGGTGACTTTAGCCAAGTTTTTTTTTGTTTTGTTTAGTAAAATGGAAAGGAAGAAAGGAGGAGCAGAAGATCTTTTTCTTCTTTCGGCTTTTTCCCGGTTAGGGGTCGCCACAGCGGATCATCTGTCCGCTCATGATTGGCAGTGGAGTTTTACAGTGCTGAGTTGCCAGCCCGGCGCCCAACCTTCCACAGAAGGCACACACATGCACACACTCACACCTAGGGCCAATTTAGAGTGTCCAATTCACCTACTGCATGTCTTTGGGATGTGGGAGGAAACCGGAGCACCTGTTGGAAACCCACGCGACCACAGGAAGGACATGCAGACTCCGCACAGAAGGCACCCCAGCCGAGAATCAAACCGGAGAACCTCTTGCTGTGAGGCGGCAATGCTAACCACTGCACCACCGTGGCTGCCCAAAGGAGGAGCAGAAGATAATTCACGGTTAAGAGCCTAAGTGGGTTGGCCTTCTCAAATGTTCTCTCTGTATTAGGTAGACTGGGCTAATGACACTAGACTGGGAGGAGTGTCCCAGATCAAATATACAGTAGGGGCGGGCAACTGAAAAGCCACCACAAAAGCTGTTAGACCAGTATTTAACACAGTAGGAATAAGGGTGGGAGAAAAACAGCAATTTCAGCACAGATCAGAAGCCAGCAAATATATTATATCTAAATCAATCAAGCAAAAATTAGGACAGTGCAGAACTTTGAACAATTAAAAGTGCCAAAAATGTACTTATCAGGTTATATTTCAAATTGTTTGAGAAGCACTCTCAGTAAGAACACAAGGAGTTTCTAGCAATGAATGCAGAGATTTACAAACAGGGAATATTATTTGTCCCAGCAAGCCCAGAGGCAATCAGATAAAACACAAAAGCTGATAGACCAGTATTTAACACAGCAGGAATAAGGGTGGGAAAAAAACAGCAATTCCAGCACAGATCAGAAGCCGGAAAATATATTATATCTAAATCGATCAAGCAAAAATCACTTCAATTTCTTTTTGTTTAAATTCACATATAATCTATGATTTCAATTTTTATTAGTTTAACGTCTCCCTTACTAATCCTCTTTACTGTGTTCCCCTTTGTTTTCTTATTTTTTTATTGTGAAATTTTCCATACCGAGCTGCCTTTGTCCATATTTCTATTCAAATATCTTTGGAGCTGCTTTTTTATTGAATAGTTTGGCTTTCTCCTTTGAATAAATACTGTACCATATTGGATGTATTTTTCTTTCCCATGCCCTTGTTTCTTTTATATACCTTTCAATAATTTCTGGGGTTTGTTTGTTATTTATTTCTTTAGTTTACCAGTGGTTGGGTGGGCATTCGAAATACATGTGTAAATGGGCGTGCCTTTGCTGAAGGTTGAACGTCGAGCTGGCACTTCTGTGTTCGTGAAAATCTACTGCCAATCATTAGTGGACCGGAGTTCCACTGTGGCGACCCCTAACCGGGAAAAGCCGAAAGGCAACAACAACAACAACAACAACCAGGGAAGTGTACTAATTACAATAGATCACTTGCAGCCCACTGGTCATTATATTTTCACACTTCCTCTGTCTCTTTTTTCCAAGCGTCCAAAAGTTTCCTCATCTATGTAATGTTTTTCATGGACCTGTTGTATTAATGAACACTAATTTTTATTTGAAACATTTGACAGTTTTTCTTGGGCAATATTTTTTCTTTCCTCTAATTTCTCATTTAATCATTCTGAATATCTTCTATCTGGAAATTCTGGGCTTCTTGCATAAGACTAACAATGCATCATTTCTTCCATATCTTCAATTGGCCACTGTCATCTTTATGGCACTTTTTTGGCCTGTCAGTTTTTGTGTTTTTTGTGGACTGCTACTTCCTTCTACCACAAGGGGCATCCTCCCCCTCAGCCTGGCCTAACCCCATTGTAGGAGTGTTTCCATGTCCAGAAGATTCTACACTGCCATTTGTCTAGTCCTGGCACCAGTGTGTACACCAGGATTGGGTACTTTTTTGTACTGGGAGCTGTGTACTCAGCTGTTTTTTTTTTTATTTTTTTATTGCTTAACCTACCTCTCTCCGTGTTATATAAAATACAGTGTATATATACCACTCGGTGAGATTTTGTGAAAACAGGGTCCATCATGTGAAGTTACTCACCAAGACTGGAAGAAGAATTCAATTCCAGCAATACTACTCTCCTTTTTTTCCTGATTTCATCTCTCTCTTTCTGCCTTTTTTTTAATTTCTCCAAATCTTTTGGGTTTCTAATACCATGATGAGAATGAACCCCATTCTTAAGTCAAAGTACGATTGAAGTTCATGAAATTAGTATTGTTTCAATTTTGATGTCAACCAGAAGCGCTCTATGCAGCACTCTCACAATGAGCCCAGTAATGACTTCTGCAATCAGTGCGGAATTACATGCATTGATAACTTATCTAAATAAGATTGTAGTTTCTTTTTATAAGTCCCGTTGTTCCTACTACTGTTGGAACTATCTGGGTATCTTTCTTCCACATTGCTCTCATTTCTGCCTGCAGATCCTGATATTTTATGACTTTGTGTCGCTCTGTACATGCTGTATGTTCTCTGCCATATCTCCTGAGCTGCCTCCATACATACTACAGGTTTTTCTTGTGCAAGATTTTTTCTTTCCTCTAATTTCTCATTTAATCATTCTGAATATTTTCTATCTGAAAATTCTGGGCTTCTTGGATAAGAGTAACAATGCATAATTACTTCCTTATCTTCAATTGGCCGCTGTCATCTTTATAGCTCGTTTTTGCCTGTCAGTTTTTGTGTTTTTTTGTGGACTGCTACTTCCTTCAACCACAAGGGGCATCTTCCCCCTCAGCTTGGCCTAACCCCATTGTAGGAGTATTTCCATATCCAGAAGATTCTACACTGCCATTTTTCCAGTCCTGGCATCAGTATGTACACCAAGATTGGGCACTTTTTTATCCTGGGAGTTGTGCACTGAGCTGTATTTTTTATTTTTTTATTGTTTAACCTACCTCTCTCCATGTTATATAAAATACAGTCTATATACACCACTTGACCACTTGGTGAGATTTTGTGAAAACAGGGTCCATCATGTGAAGTTACTCACCAAGACTTGAGGATGAATTCAGTTCCAGCAATACTACTCTCCTTTTCTTCCTGATTTCATCTCTCCATTTCTGCCTTTTTTAATTTCTCCAAATCTTTTGGGTTTCTAATACTATGATGAGAATGGACCCCATTCTTAAGTCAAAGTAAGATTGAAGTTCATGAAATTAGTATTGTTTCAATCTTTGAAGTCAGCCAGAAGCACTCTATGCAGCACCCACAATGTGCTCAGTAATGACTTCTACAATCAGTGCGGAATTACATGCATTGATAACTTATCTAAATAAGATTGTAGATTCTTTTTATAAGTCCCGTTGTTCCTACTACTGTTGGAACTATCTGGGTATCTTTCTTCCACATTGCTCTCATTTCTGCCTGCAGATCCTGATATTTTATGACTTTGTGTCTCTATATATGTGCTGTATGTTCTCTGTCATGTCTCCTGAGCTGCCTCCATATATTCTCTTACTGTAACCATTATGTTTATTAACCTGTCCTTCTGATCTTATATGTAATAAACCTGGAAAATGTCTGACACACAGCAGGTCAGTAGGTTCATAGGTAGGTACAAGGCTATCTGCCCGACGGCATTTATAAGTCTAGCCAGAGTGTGTCAGCTTTCACCTCCCCACTGATTAATTAACTGAGCCTCTGTCAAGAAGAGCCAATGAAGTGATCCCAGGGGTGTATTTTCTGTTACCCATCCACTTGTCAAGGTTTCTCTGGAAGAGTGTTAGTGAGGGGCTCTGCCTAACTTAGTTAGGAATTTTATTCCAAAGCAAGGGGAGTCTCTGTGACAGGAATCTATCCCTCCAGCATGTTCTATTTATTGTTGTGGTGAGGTTTAGCTCACTAGAGCGAGTGGCTCGCAGTGACTTGGATTTCTTTAGGTGGAGCATGTCCATCAATTCTGAGTAGGACATGGCTTTGTAAGTCAGGCAGAGATCACCTCTGAGTAAGCGATATGCCACTGAGTACAGCTGGAGTTTTTCCAGTTGGGCTGCATAGGACATATGTTTGAGACCAGTAATCCTCTTGGTAAGGTACTTTTGTGGTCTTTCCAGCTGTTGGAAGTGTCTTGTGAGGTACATCCCAAATGGGGCATTGTACTCTATGATGGGTCTGATGTGTGATGAGTAGAGGGGCACTATAACCTCTTTATTTCTAGATGCGAACCCTTTGGTAATTAGATGGGTTACATAGATTTCCTAACTACTTTGGCAATATGATTGTCAAAGGAGAGATTGCTATCTACCTGGGTCCCCAGATCTCTTTTTACCTCTTCTGTATTAAGGGGGCTGCCACCTATGTGGTAATTCATGGTTGTTTTGTTTTTCCCAAATGGGATGACTATGCATTTTTTGGCATTTAGCTAGAGAACATGACTTTGACACCAGGTGTCCGTCTCAGTAAGGCCCTTTTGGAGAATGTCTGTGTCAGCCGGTGAGTCAATTATGGCTCCCAGTTTGCAGTCATCAGCGAACTTAGTTAGCCAAAGTCCTCCTGTGTTTGCCTGTACTTCTGAGAAGTATATGCCAAACAGTAGGGGTCCCAGGACCGAGCCTTGTGGGTCACCACTTGTGACTGGTTTAGAGTCGGACCTGGTGCCCGCTATTCTTACCGTGTGAGTTCTGTCTGTAAGCCAGTTGGCAGCCCATCTTGTTACGTAGGGCTATATGTTCAGGCTGGTGAGTTTTTCTATAATTCCCGTGTGGGGGAATGGTGTTAAAAGCCTTGGTGAGGTCATGGTAGGCTGTGTAAACAACCTTCCCCTCATCTATAGCCTTGGTGACTGTCTCGAAGAAGTCAGCCAGGTTTAGTAGGCATGATCTGCCCTTAAAGGCGAACTGGGTCGGGTCAGGTGTTTGGAGGTTCCCAATGTCTTT
>NC_056732.1:5252361-5314861 GCF_019279795.1 Protopterus annectens | reverse complement strand
GAAAAAAAAAAAAAAATATATATATATATATATATATATATATATATATTCTCTTTTCCTGCCTTTGCTGAACTAGATTAGTCCAGATTTCAGGTTTTGCTGAATTCCGGACTGTGGTATAGTTTTCTTTGTTGTCTATATCCTTACTTGGATAGGAAGAAGCTTCTCTGTTCACCAGTGAGAGTGGGGAGCTTTGAGCAGCTTTGAGCAGCCTATTTGTCCCTCGAGGAGTGGTCTCAGCCCTGAAACTAGTTCAGTTTCCCTGCTTTAAAACCCGCATTTGCATGGTTTTGCACGATTTTGCGCATAGCGAAGCATCAGGCAGTGCTGCTTAAACGGGTTTAAACTATTCCCGGCTCCACAAAGTCTGCTCTTCACTTTTTCCCTTAGAACTGTTCTAAATCTCAAGTAAGCACTCTATTTTCATTCTAAAGCCCTGCACTTGCTCGTATAAGTAATCTTATAAGTAAGCATTAATAAACTAAAGCATTACACCCTGTTATACTCCCTTTAAGTACTTGGCTCCCTATTGGTCCTTTTTGATCAGTCAAAAAGTAGTTCCTTATACTATTCTGGCATGTCCAAAAGTCACTTTCGGGTTTACTCTCCAGTCCAGCTGGTGAATTTGGGAATCTTGAGGCAATGTTACAACTGCCTTATGTACACAGACCATCCTCTCCTCCTCCCAACAAGCTCAAATATATGTGAGAGATGCAACTATACAGCCAAACTGGAGGCTGAGCTCTCTCAACCCAGTACTGGCGCAGTCAGTCAGAAGGAGAAGGTAACCACACACACCACAAATCCAGTCTCACATAGACCTATCGCAACAGCAAACCAAACACATAAACACACAAAAACATACTCGGAGGCTCTAAATAAAAATCTTCCCAAGCAGCAAAGACTTACAAAGCAGATATCCAAGCAACCGCTGCCCCACAACAATACCCACATATCACAGAGTTCACAAAGTCAGTGTGCCACACAGTCACAGCCCTTAAGGCTAAACAACACACCTAATACACTTGTAATAGGTGTCTCTATTGTCAGACACACTGATGTCCCACTCACCAGGCTGAACAAGGAGAAGGTCACTGTAAGCTGCCTGTCTGGTGCCAGGATCCGTCACATAACACAAGCACTCAGGTCACTCCAAAGCAAGTACAAATATGACTCCGTCATTGTCCATGCTGGTGTGAATGACCTGAGACGTACCTCCCTGGACTACATGCAAAGAGACAAAGAGGAGCTCTCTGATCATGTAGTCCAGGCCGGTATGACCCTGACCTTGAGTAGCATCTTACCCTCACCAAGAATGATGCCACAGTATGAAGACAAAATGATCAATTTTAACAATTGGCTAAAGTATTGGTGTCATTCAAAGGGGATCCAGTGTCTGTCAGCCTGGGATAACATGCCCGCCAAGCCACGTTGCTTTGCTAGGGACGGCTTGCACCTGTCACCCCTGGGTTTTCGAATAATGGCTAAGGCTCTTGCCACCCCCATAATGCATTTTTTATGCAAGGCTCAAAAGACAAACCCACCTCCATAGACAACACAAGGAAAAAGAAACTAAGGGTAATGCTGCTCAACGCCAGAAGTCTAAACCTCAAGATGCATGCACTCGTGGCTCTCCTCAGTATGGAAATATTGATATCTGTGCAGTAACAGAAACCTGGTTCAAGGCTCCCGAGAGCACCCCAGCGCTACCAAGTTATACCTCATACCATGCTTTTCGGCCCCAAAACTTGGACTGAACCACAAAAGGAGGGAGAGTATCCATATTCATCAAAGATACCCACAGCTCCAGGTTAGTAGCACTGCACGAAGCATCGGAGACCATCCATGTGCAACTAACAGTGGGAAAAACTGCCTTTCAATTTGCAGCCTGCTACAGACCACCCTCCCAAACTCAGGAAACCCACTCTGTTTTCCTGAGAACACTGGAGAATATGAAGGTCTTTCCAAACACCATTATATTGGGTGACTTCAACTACCCAAACATAGACTGGAAGCACTACTCAAGCCCCAACACCCTCACCCAATGGTTCCTAGAATTTATAAACTCAAATGCTATGGAACAACTGGTCACCACTCCCGCAAGAGGGGAAAACATATTGGACCTGATTATCACCAACATGGGGACTCTATGTTCCATACCAGAGGTATACCCCTCATTGCTAAGATCTGACCATAAATTAATCTCACTGGACATCAATATCCCATTCCCACCCCAGCCAAGGAAACCACGGTGAAGAACTTCTCAAAAGCAAACTTCACACTTCTCAAAACTGAGGTGGAATCCTTCAAAGCCCCCGGACCAGTGGAAAATATGGCCCAAACCGCAGAATCCTTTACAAACGCATTCTATGGAACACCTACAGGAATGCATGGATCATGCTATCCCAAATAAAACCAAGACTCACTCCTCCAAAGGCAGGAGACCTGTCTGGTGGACCCCAGCCATAAATAAGCTATACAACAGAAGGAGGAAGATACTACATGATAGAGCAAAATCCCAAAAAGGGAAGGCATCTCTGATCAGTACTAGCAAGAAACTACGATCCCTCATAAAATCATCTAAGGCCAGCTTCGAAAGAAAAATTGCACAAGACACTAAAGATACTCACAAGGCCTTCTTTAGTTATGTCAGGAACCTGGGTGGCAACTCCCAGATACGCTCTGAGTTAGTGCAAAATGACAAAAAATACACTGAACTCACAGACATTGCCAACATCCTGGCAGACAGGTTCAGTGCAAACCCCCCCCCCCCCAAAAGAGCAAATGTCTGTCCCAACAGATTGTAGCCTCCCTGACATCACAGATGCACAGATGAGAGCTGCCCTCTCCAAAGCAAAAAACGCAGCATCAATGGGACCGGACAATATCCCGGGCTGCATCTTACACGAGCTCCAAGAAGAACTGAACCCTCACATAAAGTCACTGTTCAATCTCAGCCTTACTACAGGATATGTCCCCAAGGAATGGCGTACAGCAACAGTGGTCCCACTCCACAAAGGTGGTGCCACAACAGACCCCGGAAACTATCGCCCTATAAGCCTGACTAGCCTGGTCTGCAAAGCTATGGAGCGTATCATCATGGAACTCATAAACAAAGACATTGGGAACTTCCAAACACTGGATCCTACCCAATTCGGCTTTGTTAAGGGCAGATCTTGCCTCTTGAACCTGGTCGACTTCTTTGAAACAGTCACCAAGGCCATAGATGAAGGGAAGGTAGTCCACACAGCCTACCTGGACCTTGCAAAAGGCTTCAACACAATACCCCACTCGGGCATCATAAATAAGCTCACCAGCTTAAATATCAACCCCTATGTCACAAGATGGGTTGCAAATTGGCTCAGGGATAGAACCCACATGGTCAGAATTGCAGGTGCCATGTCAGACTCTAAACCAGTTACAAGCGGCATCCCACAAGGCTCAGTCCTGGGACCTCTCTTGTTCAGTATATATTTCTCTGAGGTACAGGCTAACACGGGAGGACTATGGCTGACCAAGTTCGCAGATGACTGCAAACTGGGTGCCATAATTGACTCGCCGACTGACACAAGCATCCTCCAAAAGGGTCTCACAGAGAGAGATAACTGGTGCCAGAGCCATGGCCTAAAGCTAAATGCCAAAAAGTGCATAGTCATCCCCTTTGGGAAAAACAAAGTGCCCACAAATTACCACATAGGTGGTAATCCATTAAGTACGGAAGAAGTAATTAGGGATTTGGGGACCCAAGTAGATAGCAATCTTTCCTTTGACAATTACATTGCCAAAGTGGTTAGAAAGACCTTCTATATAGCCCACCTTATCACGAAAGGGTTCACATCTAGATCAAGCGAGGTCATTGTGCCCCTCTACTCATCACTCATCAGGCCCATAATTGAATACAATGCCCCATTTGGGATGTACCTTACCCGACACCTACAACAACTGGAAAGACCCCAAAAGTACCTCACCAAGAGGATCAAGGGACGCAAGCAGATGCCCAACGCAGTTAGGCTAAAGAAACTCCAGCTCTACTCAGTTGCTTACCGCCTACATAGGTGATCTGTGCCTGACGTATAAAGCCATGTCCAACCCAGAATTAATGCACATGGTCCACCTCAGGAAATCCAAATCCCTTAGAGCTACATGCTCCAGGGACTTAAACCTCAGCATAGAAATAAATAGGACATGCAGGAGGGACAGATTCATATCCCAGAGGCTCCCCTCACTCTGGAACAAAATCCCAATCCATGTTAGGCAGAGCCCTTCAATGATCCTCTTCAAGAGAAATCTTGACGAGTGGATGGGAGATCGTAGGTTTACCCCTGGGATCTCTTCTGCGTCCCTACTAGACAGATGCACAGTAAACTAACCTTAAAAGGGCTATCTTCTGTGACCTACTATACAGAGGCACAGTCAACTAATCTAAAAGGGTGGCGAAAGCCAAACATACTCTGGCTAGGCTTATAAATGCCCAAGGGCAGATAGCCTAGTATCAACCTATGAACCTATGAACCATGTACAGCAAGATTTCTAGAGTCAATGCAATAAAGCTTTTCAGTCAAGCACAGCACAGTTCTTTCAGCTTTAAAGGATAGCCTTTCCTTCTGGGGTTACAGAGCAAATCAGCATTTACAGCACTCAAAATGAACTTGCACTTCTGGCTGGGGAGAAAAAAACTCACACATAGCACTTTCCATCTAGTTTCATAAAATGACACTTCTTTTAGTGGGTCATGCAAAGCAGTTTCATGTAGCTTTACAAAATGACAGTTTGCAAAAGCTGATCTCTCTCTGCCTACTGCGAGCCACTGTTGTAATATTATTTTGTAGCTCCAACTACCGTAACAACCTTCAGGATGGATGTGATGTATTTACTGGTATTAATGAAAAGTAGTGCAGTCTTACATAATGATGGACAACAGAAAATGCAATCCTACTTCACTAAGTGATCTCAGAAAACACTGTTTAATACTCTGTAGTTTTTGTTTTAAGACACAAAGCTGTAGTATTTCTGATATTATCAAAAAGGTGATGGTTTTCTCTTGATCCAACAAATAATATGCATTCCAGCATGTAACTTCCATTTCCAAACTTTATACTTTTTTTGGAGAATCTCAGGAGACTGCCAAAAACATCCTTCCTTGACTCATGACTCAGGAAAATAGGAGTGTGTGTCACCCCGTAGAACTAACAGCCCTTGAAAATCTCCAAAGGCAGTTATTCCCAGTTAGTTTCTGTGGTGACCCTAACTCTTCTTTAGTGCCTGTGATACCCTCTGCATCAACATCACATATCCTCACTGCAGTCCCCCTTGCTACAATTTCAGCGGCCCAGCTGCCACTACACCACAAAACAAACACTGACACACACATGCGTGCACACAAATACATAGCCATGCACACAAGTGCACACAAATATGTGCACGCGTGCTCGCACGCACATGTGAACATGTGAGCGCACACTCTGTATGTGTGTGTGTGTGTGTGTGTGTGTGTGCGCGTGTGTGTGCGTGTGTGTGTGTGTGTGTGTGTGTGTGCCTGTGTGTGTGTTTATCTGTTTTTATTGTTAACAAATGTGTCTGACAGCACTCCCAAGCATCTATGTTTTTTTCTTTCTCTAAGTCTCTTCAATTCTAATAGTGTCTAGCTCTGAACTTCTAAAGTAAAGATACTGTTGAGCAGCATTTGAGGGGCCGCCTTTTTATTTAGCATTTTCCAGATTACTTTTGTTATTACTTTATTACTTATTCATATATTCACCAGTAGAATTAAAACCAGAATAATCTAAGTTCAAATTATTTTAATTTTGCTTTTCCTTTGTGTCTCTTATTTTTCCTTTTACATACTTTCTTCTGTTTTTATTTGCAGTATGATTTGCCTTCTTTCTTATTCTTTCTCTGCAGCTCTGATGACCATCTGTTAGGGTTAGCTGCTCAGAAAACTATTTCATTTGTTCCCTTAAATTTGCTGGTCCAACTACACTGACATGACCCACTGACAGGTGGTTTTCTCTCCTCTGAAGGTTAGATTCTTCTTATTTCGGCTTTTTCCTGGTTAGGGGTCGCCACAGCAGATCACCTGTCCACTCACGATTGGCAGTGAAGTTTTTATGGTGTCGAGTTGCCAGCCCAGCACCCAACCTTCCACAGATGGCACACACGTATGCACTCACGCCTAGGGCCAATTTAGAGTGTCCAATCCACCTACAGCATGTCTTTGGGATGTGGGAGGAAACCAGAGCACCTGGAGCAAACCCACATGACCACAGGGAGGACATGCAGACTCCGCACAGAAGGCTCCCCAGCCAAGGATCAAACTGAAGAACTTCTTGCTGTGAGGCAGCAATTCTAACTGCTGCACCTCCGCGACCACCCTAGATTAAAGTGATCTATTTATTTGTTTATTTACTTATTCCTGGCTAGACAGTTGCACAGGTTAAGGAACATCAGCTCCAGTATGATCTAATAAGGCAGCAAAAACTTGCAACACTAGTTAACAATACATAGAAAGTTAATCTGGCACTCTGCATAGATTTCAGCTAGGCATTAGAGGATGTGACTGTTCCTTTCCATCAGGTAGCATAGTGCAGATGTTATAATCTTTTTGGTTCCATACCCACTCATATCCTTCTATTCAGTTATGACCATCCCATCTAAGCATTACAGACAAATGTTTCTCTAGCCACTCAAAAGAAGCATTTGCGTAACTTAAAAAGTCCATGGAACATGTCAGAAGTTATATTCAGTTCATCATGCCCACTTCAAATAACTTATAAATATATAGTATTTTTTATGATTATTATTATTATTATTATTATTATTGTTGCAAAGAACAAAAGGAAGGTGTTGCTCCATGAAACACATAGCATAGCTTAAGTTCATGGTTACATATTACAGCGTCTAAGGGGGGGGGGGGGCAGGTGACTGTCATTGCCCTCCCCCAGCAAATTGTAAAGAGAAAAGGCTTTAATGTAGCTACCATCCCCCTTGCAGGTAAAATTAATGGCAGGACAGTTTGCCCTTTTGATTGAGGATATGCATCACTAAGCATGGGTATTTCATTCAAGACATCATGCAACTGACATCATAAATATATTCTTAAAAAGTTTAGGCAGAAGGATAATAACATAAAGTTATCCCAAAACACACTTAGTTTTGTATATTCTCATACATGGTGACCATGAAACTGGCAGTTATGCAGATTACTTCTTCAAATGCCACCCACCCAGCAGAGCACCCCAATGTAATTTAAACAGCTATAAATTCTTCATTCTCACCTGTGGAAAGGTAAGTCAGATGTCAACTATTCCTTCCTTTTTCCCACCTAGAATTACAGCACTTGGATCACTAATCAAATACTGGTATCCAGAAGCACAAGCAGGCACCTTGCCCACAGGCAAAATTATACAATTTTATAGTGTGCATGTGACTGTAGGGATAAAACAGCTCTCTGAGTTTCCATGACATTTACTTGTTTTGGCAGTGAAAGTGTAAAAGCATGCGTTTTTCTGTTTTAGTTTTTACTCTAGCGTCATTTTCAATTATTTGTTGCTGACTTTCTCCTGACAGTCCTTTTCATTTGTATTATGAACCTATTGTAATATAATTATACATCTGTGGGATATGCACTTCAAAGTTTCTTTATAATGCTTTACTGTGAGTGTCGAATCAGAAATGTGGGTGAGATGGAATAAATACCGTGTTTTGATTCATTCTAGACAGTGAGAATATTGTCTCTCATTTGGGTCACTTAATCCATAATAGTGGGACTAGTTTATTTGGATTTGTTTCTGCTTTGTGTTGTGCATCTGCCTTTTGTCAGCTTTTTTGTTTTTTTCTTTTGTTTTACTTTGCTGCCATAATTAATATAGCTGGAGAGAAAATCTTCAGGCTGTGACCTACCTATAGTAAAAAAATGTTGCATGAAACATCCTCGCTGATGGCATAATAATGTCCTGTCTCTCTATGTGAATCAGTATAAAAGTTAAGAAGAAGAATATTCATTTGTTAACCAGGTAGGCCCATTGGACACACAGTCTGTTTTAGGGATGACCTAGGAGCAATGTCTGGTTAAGTAACTTGCTAAAGGTCACACAGGAGGGAAACGAGGGCTGAGGGGCTCAAACCCTTTACCACAGGGACTGTAGCTCATAGCCTTAACCCTAACCCTCGGTACCAACTGCTAAAGCCACATTTGTCCTTTTGGGCGTGTTTTAGTTGATCTTGAACATGTCATCAAAAACACAAATGACTGAATCATATGTGATGAAAAACTTTGTAAGGCTGTAGAAAATCACTTCTGGTGTAGTTTTTGATCACAGGAGTTACAATGCAAATTAGTGTTTAAAAGTACTTGTACCTTGCTAATGCCCATTTTTATGTTGTATCTCCATCTCTAAAAAGTTTGTGTTTGTGTGCCAGCACTGATTCAATGTGTAAGGTGCTTTCTGTTTTCTCTGTGGTTGTTTGATTGTGGAATTAATATACTTAATTAAGGGAGACGGTGGGCATAAGGGTGCAGGGGAGCTTTTGGAGGTAAACTTTTCAGTGAAATGTGTTTCAGTGATTTGTGTTTTTGATGAAACGTGTTTTAGATCAGTCGTGTCAGTTTTATTGTCAATGAAATATGTTCTAGCTCAGTGAACATACACATTTTCTACTCATATTCCATCTCTTCATTCCTAAGGTACAAACAACTGATGATTCTTTGAGATTTTTATAATATAGTTTTATTTTAAACCCAGGTGATTTGAAACACCTCATTGGAATGTTTGAAATTTTCCTATGAAAGCCTTCTTCGTGTGCATGTGCAGAGCTGTTGCTTCATCTTAAAAGAAAGTTGACATGTCTACTTTTCTTTTTAGTACCCCTGTTCTTTGTCTCTGATATATGTATACAAAACTGAAAATGCAAAAAAGGGAGAGTCAGTCATGCAATGTGCCTGCTCTCAAAGAACGTATTGACACATGCTCACGTCACACATTCCTGCTGGCTCAAATAATTACTTCCAACTACAAATTAAAACGTGTCATTAGATGAGAACTGTTCTTGCCTTAGGAAGATGAACACACATTGTAAACAATAGCAATGAAAACCTTTGGCAAATAATTCTGATGTAAAGTAAGCAGGAAGTTTTTACACAATGAGGTTGAATATTTGCATTATAACAGACAGAAAAAATGAAGAGCATAACTGAAAAATGCCCCTTGTATTTAGTGTATAAAAGGGGCATTTTTATTACTCTGTTTTCCTCTTCAACTTGTTTGGCAGTGTTGCAGAAGCTTAAGACTATGGCTAACGTTAATGAGCATATACCCTGAGGTAATCCTAGGTTTAAGTCCCTGTCTGTCTAATGTGTGACCCTGAGCATATCAGTTAACCAGACAGTGCTGTAAGGGTAAGCCTAAAATGTTTTTTTGTGGATTAATGATCTCTCTGTTGGATAGAAAATATAAATAACCTTATTAAGGTGCTTTTCACAAAGCAGAGGTAGCAAATCGTAAATTAACTCCCGGGGTACTTACTGCCCATGTCCCTTATGGACACAGGCAGTCTGTAAAATGACTCAGGGCTTCAACACTCAAAGACCCATTACCCTGATACTACTACATCCTATATCCGGGGAATTAAGATAAAATATGGTCATATCCTGGGTATTATTGTCTAGGCTTGTAAAGGCTGTTGCCTAGTAATCACCTTTGAACCTAGGAATAATATGCAGCATATATTGTGGCATACACCTAACAAAAGGACACGTGAGATAAACAAACAAAAAATAATTAAACAATAATAAAATCAATCTGAACCTACTGTAGGTACAAGTGTTACTTGATGCTTCTACAACTGCATATTTTCAGGAAATCAAGGAAGAATGAAAAACAGTTGAACTAAAATCAAGGCATTAAAAGAAAACAAGGGACTCACCTGTCACACTCTCATCAAAAACATGTCTGATAAATATTTCTTGCCGCCTCACAGCAAGAGGTTCTTCAGTTCGATTCTCAGCTGGGGTGCCTTCTTCTGTGCGGAGTCTGCATGTCCTCCCTGCAGTCACTTGGGTTTCCTCCTAATGCTCCAGTTTCCTCCCACATCCCAAAGACATGTTGAAGGTGGACTGGACACTCTAAATTGGCCCTAAGTGTAAGTGTGTGCATGAGTGTGCCTTCTGTGGGAGGTTGAGCGCTGGGCTGGCAACTCAACACCGTAAAACTCCACTGCCAATCATTCTGCAGACCGTTGTTCCACTGTGGTGACCCCTAACAGGAATAGCTGAATGGAAAACAAGAAGAAGAGATACATGAAGCACAAAAGTAAAGAACACCCCCTCAGCCAGTATAGAAATAGATTCAACAGATATGAGGCCATATATGCTAAAGATCAATATCCAGAAGCTTCTTGCCACATCTCTGGAACCACTGGTAACCTCTGAGAGGCAGAATATAAAACCTGGAGGAAGGCATTACTGCACTATGCACTATCTGTTGGGTAAGTGGAGTCCAAGGACAAACATGCCAGCAGCAAGATGTTGAAGATAATTTGAGAACAGACTGGAAAAACCAATGCAAGGTCTGCAAAACAAGTGTAATAGTATAGTAATAAGGTGCACCAGTAGGCAGCATAAGAGCAGAGTTTTGTTCCAGACACAGAAGATCAGGTTCAGTTTTGGGAAGTCCAAAACTAAGGGCATCACAAAAGTCAAAACTGCACAAGACTAATGCTTGAACAACTACCAAGAGATCAGCTTGAAGGTTAAGGTGACTGATCTTGGAGATATTCTGTAGCTGGAAATCTGAAGACTGCATGATGTCTGAAATTTTATCCCTATGTGTCAGCTGGTTGCACACCCCTTATGTCACATATCTTGACTGAAAATTCAAGTTTATTGTCACCAGAAAAGACACAATCTCCGATTATGTAGCCCAGACTGGTATGACCCTGACCCTGAGCAGCACCTTGCCCTCACCAAGAATGATATCACAATACAAAGACAAGATGATCAGCATTAACAATTGGCTCAAGTACTGGTGTCATTCTAAGGGGATCCAATGTCTGTCTGCCTGGGATAATATGTTGGACAAGACACGCTGCTTCGCAAGGGATGGCTTACACCTGTCACCACTGGGCTTCCGGATATTGGCTAAGGCTCTTGCCAACCCATAGTGCCTTTTTTAGGCAAGGCTCAAAAGACAAACCCACCTCCTTAGAAAACAAAAATGGAAAAAACTAAGGGTAATGCTGCTCAACGCCAGAAGTCTAAATCTCAAGATGCAGGCACTTGATGCACTCCTCAGCATGGAGAACATCGACGTCTGTGCAGTAACTGAAACCTGGTTCAAGGCTCCTGAGAGCACCCCAGCGCTACCAGGCTATACCTTGTATCATGCTTTTCGGCCCCAAAACCTGGGCAGAACCACAAAGGGAGGGGGAGTGTCCATATTCATAAAGGACACCCACACCTCCAGGTTAGTAGCAACACATGAAGCATAGGCAAAACTGCTATACAACTAATAGCATGTTACAGACCACCCTCCCAATCTCAAGAACCCCACTCAGCCTTCCTGAAGACATTGGAGGATATGAATGTATCACAAAATACCATCATACTGGGAGACTTCAACTACCCAAACATAGATTGGGTACATTATTCTAGCCCTAATACCCTAGCCCAAAGGTTCCTGGAATTCATAAATTCAAATGCACTGGAACAACTAGTCACCTCTCCCACTAGGGGAGATAATATACTAGACCTGATCATCACAAACATGGGGACAAAATGCTCCACACCGGAGGTATACCCCTCACTAGTGAGATCTAACCACAAACTAATCACCCTGGATATACATATCCCACCTCCACCCCCAGCACAAAAGACCACAGTGAAAAACTTCTCAAAAGCAGACTTCACTCTTCTTAAGATTGAGATGGTATCCTTTAAGCCCACTGTGCCAGTGGATACCACATCCCACAATGCCGAATCCTTCACAAATGCTTTCTATGGACATCTCCAAGAATGCATGGATCATGCAATCCCAAACAAATCCAAGTCCCTCTCCACCAAATGTAAGCATCCTGTCTGGTCAGCCATAAACAAATTGTATAACAAAAGAAGGAAGCTACTGCACGTCAGAGCGAAATCCCATGAAGGGAAGACATCTCTGATCAACATTAGCAGAAAACTACGTTCTCTCATAAAAACATCCAAGGCAAACTTTGAGAGAAAAATCGCTAAGGGCACTAAAGATAACCACAAAGCCTTCTTCAGCTATGTTAGAAACCTGGGCGGAAACCCTCAGATATGCTCAGAGTTGGTTTATAACAAAAAATACACTGAACCCACAGATATTGCTAACATTCTGGCTGACAGGTTCAGTGCAAATTTCTCCCCTCCTTCACCCCCAAAAGAAGAAATACTTATCCCAGCTGAATGTAATCTCCCTGTCATCTCAGATGTCCAAGTGAGAACCGCCCTAAACAAAGCAAAAAACACAGCATCAATGGGACCTGGCGGTATCCTGGGGTGTGTTACGTGAACTCCAAGAGGAGCTAAACCCACACATAAAAATGCTATTTAACCTTAGCCTTACTTCGGAATATGTACCTGAACACTGGCGTACAGCAACAGTGGTCCCACTCCACAAGGGGTCGTGCCTCTACAGACCCTGGAAACTACCGCCCCATAAGCTTAACTAGCCTGGTCTGCAAAGCTATGGAAAGAGTCATTATGGAACTCATAAACAGAGACATAGGGGACCTACAGACACTTGACCCCACCCAGTTCGGCTTTGTAAAGGGCAGATCCTGCCTTTTAAACCTGGTTGACTTTTTCAAAACAGTCACTAGAGCCATTGATGAGGGGAAAAGCAGTCCATACAGCATACCTGGACTTGGCTACGGCCTTCGACACAATACCCCACTCAGGCATCATAGATAAGCTAAACAGCTCAAAAGTAAACCCTTATGTCACTAGATGGGTTGCAAACTGGCTAAAGGACAGAGCCCATAAAGTTAAAATCGCTGGAGCAATGTCAGACTCAAAGCCAGTCACAAGTGGTGTCCCACAGGGATCTGTCCTGGGACCCCTCTTGTTCGGCATTTATTTCTCAGATGTTAAAGCAAACATGGGAGGGCTGTGGCTGACAAAATTTGCAGATGACTGCAAACTAGGTGCCATAGTCGATACACCAGCAGACACAAACATCCTACAGAAAGGCCTCACTGAAACGGACAACTGGTGCCGTAGTCACGGCCTTAAACTAAATGCCAAAAAATGTATAGTCATCCCTTTTGGAAAAAACAAAGTACCCACAAATTATCACATAGACAGCAACCCACTGAGTATGGAAAAAGTAATCAGAGACCTAGAGACCCAAGTAGACAGCGACCTCTCATTTGACACCCACATTGCCAAACTGGTTAGAAAACATTCTACGTTGCACACCTCATCATGAAGGGATTCACATCCAGATCCAAGGATGTCATTGTACCCCTATATTCCTCCCTCATCAGACCCATGATTGAGTACAATGCCCCATTTGGTATGTACCTCACCCGGCATTTGCAACAGCTGGAGAGACCACAAAAGTACCTCACCAAAAGGATCAAGGGTCTCCAACATATGTCTTATTCTGCCAGACTAAAGAAACTTCAGCTCTATTCAGTAGCATACCGCCTGCTCAGAGGTGATCTCTGCCTGACGTACAAGGCCATGTCCAATTAGGATCTGATGGACATGCTCCACCTCAAAAAATCCAAATCCATCAGGACCACGAGAGCTAAAGACTTAAACCTTGGCACAAGTATGAATAGGACATGCTGGAGGGATAGATTCATAACCCAGAGGCTTCCCATGCTTTGGAACAGGATTCCAGTTCATATTAGGCAGAGCCCCTCACTGATTCTCTTCAAGTGAAATCTTGATGAGTGGATGGGAGATCGTAAGTTTACCCCAGGGGTCACATCTGTGTCACTGCTAGACAGGGGCACAGTAAACTAATTCTATTATATAAGAGGACCTTCATTGTGTCAACTACTAGACAGAGGCACAGTATTCTAGATTTATTCTGTACATTTTTGTACCATTTCATGGGGTGGCAAAAGCCACATCACTATGGCTAGGCTTACAAATGCCCCAGGGTAGATAGCCTAGTACTATACTATGAAACTATGAAACTATGAAGAATGAAGTGATAAATGCAAAAAGTCTCTCGATGAAGCATAAACAATGATAGCATATGATCTGGGTGAGATCCTCTTTAACTGACTAAGGATTAGCCATTGATGGATGGTCTCCACATCATCAGTAAAGGAATATGCCTTCTTCATACTGTCCTGAGAAAAGGATGAGTAATGCTGGGTTTCATCACCTGAATAGTGGCGTTCTAGACCCCCTCCATCTAAACTGATCCCTTAGTGGGAGCATAAATACCATGAAAAGTAAAGGTTCCAAGACTGAGCACCAGACATCAGTTGAAATGGGGAGATTCAAAATGGTCACAGTCCAATAGAGACTGCCATCCCTTAGCTCCTGCAGGAATTACAAAAATGATGTTCAATTTGGTACACCGTTTATATAATCTAAAGGAATAAGAAAACCATTTTGCTATATTCAACACTACAGACATACAAATTAGAAAAAATAAAGTCCATGATCTTAAAAACAGAGGATTACTCAAGACTGGGCTGGTGTGCTTTGTCTGACAGCATCCTTGAGGGAAAGAGAAAATGAAAAGGGAGGAAAAAGGAGAATTTCAAAGATGTCAGTTGAAGCTGATAATATGGACATTGAAACTACTAAAATTACATTTTCAGCTGTGGCATCACCTACAAAAAGATGTTTCTACTAAAAAACCTAGAACTGGGAAACAAGAAATAAGCAAAATGGCTACTAAATCTAAACCGGAACAACTCACAAGTCACAAAGACTTAAAAATAGCTCTACAGCCAATTCAGTCTGCTATACAAAAACTCTCTAATCAGCTACAGTCTTTTGGGGATAAAGTTGATCAAATCACAACCAGAATGGAAAAGACAGAAGCAAGAGTTCTAGAAAATGAAATTAAACTTAACCAACTGTAGAAACAACAGGAGTCACTAATGCTATACTTGTTCAAGAGATACAGCAAAAAAAATCATCGACCTGGAAGTCAGGTCCAGACGTAATAATGTAATCATAAGACGTATCCCTGAACAGATTCAACAACCTAATGTTATAGAGACGATTCAACAATTATGTACCTCCCTGCTTAAAAATCGAACTGATGCAAAACAAATAACCATTGAAAGAGCTCATTTCAAAATACTCAAAACCCTGAACAGGTTTATGTCAAAATACTACATTATCAAGATGTCTTTAAAATCCTAACAGCTGCCAAAAAAAAACCACATAATGTGGAACAACAGTAAAATCTTATTTTCATAGATCTACCCTTGCAAGTAAGGCAGGAAAGACAAAAACTTTCTCCTTTCTGTGCATCTTTAATATAGAAAATTAAATTTCAAATGAAATATCCTAATGCTCTCTCTTTTCAGCACAACAACATGAAATATACAGTCTCAGCAGTTAGAGAAACTAGAAATGTCTTCTTAAACACTTTCAAAGAAATACCTGCTGATGAGTCCGCTAAGAGCTGAGGGAGGCCGGGATCCTCTTTTCTTTTCTCTGCATTTGAGGTTGGCGGCCAGATTGCAGTTTGGTTTTCTGTTGTTTTTGGCCTTCCAATTGGATCCAATCATCTTCAGGCTTGATTCAACACTCAGAACCCTTTTCTTGTAGCTATAGGGGAGAGTTACTGCTTCCAGTCACTTTTTAACCTTCCTACGGCTCAGTCGACTTCCTGTTGCAATGATCCTCTCTCTCTTAAAGGGGAATGGTCATTTTTATTATTCATGTTCAGGCATTCCCTCTATATGATGACCTAAAGACTGAAACAAGGTGCACAAACCTTGAAAGTTAATGGAGTAATTCTAGCCATGGAAAGAATAGGAAGAGACGCCCTTCCAGACCTCAGACCTAGTTGAATTAATTCAATCAGTCCTATCATTTGGATCTGTTATTGCAGAACTATCAGCAACAATTTTGGGAAAAGAGTTTGATTACTGCTGGAAAGTCCAGATCCAGATGTAATGCTCAGCAGAAGGTTTGTCATTTACCTGTTTAACATTATGGCTCGGCTTACCATTTAATGGTAATTACAGATTCTAAACAGGAACTCAGACTTGATTTACATACCCTTTTTGAAGGATTTGTAATATAATAGTTTACTTCAGTTACAAACAGATGGAAAAAGCATCATATCCATTATTTAAATGTGCACCTTTTGGGACAAAGGTTAGATTTGCTGTTATACATGACTGTTAAAGTCCAATTTGAGTCAGCCACCAGACTTGTGGTTTGTGCTAAACAGAATTATAATATCTTACTATTTATATAGTCAGGGCAGCTGCGGTGGTGCAGCGGTTAGCATTGCTGCCTCACAGCAAGAGGATCACCGGTTTGATCCTTGGCTGGGGTGCCTTCTGTGGAGAGTCTGCATGTCCTCCTTGTGGTCACGGGGGGTTTCCTCCGGGTGCTCTGGTTTCCTCCCACATCCCAAAGACATGCTAGTAGGTATATTGGGCACTCTAAATTGGCCCTAGGCATGATTGCATGCATGTGTGTGCCCTCTGTGGAAGGTGGTGCCGGGCTGGCAACTTGACACCGTAAAAACTCCACTGCCAATCATGAGCAGACAGGTGATCCACTGTGGTGACCCCCTAAGCGAGGAAAGCTGAAAGAAGAAGAAGACTATTTATACAGTCTGGAAATTATCTGCAGGCTGGGTTTTTATTGGGCAATGACTTGGAAATATCATTTTTGCAGCTTTTATTTTATCTTCTCATGATATAATATCATTTGTTGGTTCTTGAGGCAGATTACATTGGTGGTGTTTCTACCATAGGCTATGTATTTACATTGTAAGTATTGAAGCCTTACTGCTGTATTTTAAGTAGCTGTTATTTTATGGCTCTAACCTTAAATAGAAGTAAGGTACTAGATTACTGTAATATAAGTTATCTGCGCAGAAACTATTGCTTACTAAATTACCTGATTTAAAAAAAATACTACAGTCTAATGTTAAAAACCAGGCAGATTTGTCTGTATCATTGGGTCTGACGTACAAGACATGTATTGGTACTTATTACATTCTAACAGGGTAGGTTAAAGATTGTATTTCTTTACTAAATACTGGAGTTTAATCATATCCTGACACCACGTCAGCTTTGTATTTAATCTTATAAATAAATACTGTGACATTATGATGCTATTTCTAACTGCCTTATAACCTATAATGTTGGTTTAAATGTTTAAGCTAAAGTTCTAAATTTATACTAGAATTCTTTTTGGCCGGACTGCTTCACTCTTTTTGAACAAGTATATAACACAAATCATTATCTGTGAGGTAATGTTTTGCTACCAGGGCTACTAGGTAGATATGTTAAATACGCTGATTTGCATATTGTTGTTGGACTTTATGTACTGAAATATTAGATTTAAAAATTAATATAAAGTATATCTCAAAATTATCTTATATTCAAGGTGATCAGAGAAAGCAGGTTAAGTCCTAGAACTGAGAATGGTTATTCTTTTTAGGTAGTTCGTTTAGATTATAGATATAACTCCTATCACTTCTCTTATGTCTATAACTCTATATCCTTTATATCTTATCTATTTATCTTGCAGGGGCAGGGTGTTAGATTATAGAGGTATCTGGCATAAGTATGCTATTCGTAATCTACTTGTGTAGTATTTTTGTTCTAAGAATTACTTTTATTATTAAAAAATATAATAGGGATGATTTTTATTTAGACTTTTGTCAAGTTTCTTTTCTTTTGTCCCTTCCTAAGGTTCTTTTTCACTGTTCCAGAACAAGCTGGTTCATGGTTAGGCATCGGGTTAATGTAGGGAAAACCAAAAACTCCTCTCAACTCGACTTCTTCACCAACAGATAAAGCAAAAAAAAAAACCACCGCACGAAGTACGAAACAACCATAAGTTTATTTAGCGCACTTAAGTAAAAATGACTGGTATTAATGAAAATAGGTTAATCACATCTATAGTGACAAATAAATAATTCTGGTCCAAGTTTACCATTCTCAACTGCTCCAAGCAGTTCCATGAGTTCCTTAATACATGAGATTTCCTATTTAAGACTGGCTTAAATAGTAATTGATAAAGGCTGCCAGAGGATCAGTTTTTGAACCCCTAGCTGCCACTATTAGCTTGAATGGGGGGGGGGGGGGTCTGTCTGGTTTTTGTGTATCTTAGGTATCCCAAATATCGATGGAACAATGAAAGTTTCAACATTAAGATACTCAAATTCAGCAGCAGTTATAGAACCTTGACACAAGGCATCAAACAAGAACATATCAATTTTGGCATCTATTCACTTCATTTATTGATGCCCATTCATAAGTGTTCTCATCATTCAACAGTTCATACATTTTACATACATAATCTATGTGCTTCATGATAACCACTCCTCCTCCTTTATCAGGCTTTAACGTGCTGTAGTCCCTATTCATGGACAATTCCTTCAAAACTTCTCTTTCCTCTCTTGTTAGGTTAACGTGTCCCAAAGTACTTCTTTTTAATGTATAACCACAAAAGGATAGCATTCCCCCAACTTGAACCACAACAACAAACCTAATATCAGGCAACGCTAAGGAATACATTCACTTCCCTTTCTATGATGACACCAGTAATCACAAAGCTTCCATAAAATATCACAGTAGTCCGTAAAATTCAGTTTATTCAGGATTTAGCGCTTTCATCCACTAAGTGTGTCCTTCATCAGAATCATTTGAACTCACTCCACATGTTAATTAAATACACAAACTCATCCAATAAAAACTCTCCAATTGCGTATACTAATTGTCACCTTAAAGTCACAGCATCCCAAGTGTACATAAACTATTGTAAAGTACTAATTAAATACCGTTTTGCAGTCTCTATTTCTTTTCATACAATTGACAATATATAAAAAATATATTACTAATTCTCTTCCTAAAAAATTTAAACAATGCAGATATTATACTTCAATAAGTCTAAACTACTATAAAATATGTACAACTTCAAAGTACTGTAATTACTTAAAACTGTGTTTCATAAGGTCATAGTTGTTTCTTTTATTGCCTAAGCTCCAATACTGGATTGATGGGAATATTGTCATTAATCCCTGGGTGTCTAGTAGCATTTAATAACAGCTGTCATCTGACCTCTTTCTCCTCTAATAATGCTTTTATATTTCCCCCTCTAGGATTTTCTGTCAAATATTCTAGTATTCCAAACTTAAGGGTGGTAGATGAGAGGTTTACTTCCAAGTGTCTGTACAGGGCATTGTTCATATCCATCTTTTTAATATGGTAGAAATGTTCATATATCCAGCTTTTCAGGGGTCTGTCAGTCTTACCGATGTAGAACCCCGGACAATTGCTACACTTAGCCAGGTAGACCAGGTGTTTAGTGTTACAATTCAACTTCCTAAAATAAACCTTAGTTCTACTGATGTTATTCAAAATCAGGGATTCTTGTCTGAATATAGCACATAGACTGTCTAGTTCTACCTAAGCTGTTACTGTAGGTACTAGTCTCAAGTTTGTTCTTTAGATTATGCCCTGTTTTAAATACAAACATGTGTTTGTCCTTACTACTCTGTAAACCTCATCATGTTTTAAGATGTTCCAATTCCTATTTATGATATTCTTAACAGTTTCCACTGAGGGACTAAATTCCAAGATACATGCTCTTCCAAATTCTTCAGTAGCTTCAGTGTTTCGGGCACTGATAAATTGGCCCATCCCTATACGTAAAATGGGCTTGTACTTCCCGCCCCACTCATTTTTCAAATATTGGGTTACATCCTTTATCATCCTAGCCTGATATCCTCTACTAGCGAACATATTACTTATGTAATTTACCATATCATAGGTTCATAGGTTCATAGGTTCATAGGCTGGTACTAGGCTATCGGTCCTAGGGCCTATACAAGCCTAGCCATAACAATGCGCTGGATATTTCTTCCCACAATATTTACTTCCTTGGACCCCTGTCTAGCAGGGCGACTGACGTGATCCCCAGGGTGAATTTCCTATCTCCCATACAATCGTCAAGGTTCCTTTTGAAGAGGCCAAGGATGCGCTCTGCTTGACATGTATGGGCAGTCTATTCCAGAGTATGGGGAGTCTCTGGGTCAGAAACCTATCCCTCCAGCATGTTCTGTTCATCGTGATGACAAGGTTTAGATCCCTGGAGCATGTGGCTCTGAGGGATTGGGATTTCTTTAAGTGGAGCATGTCCAACAGCTCAAGGTTTGACATGGCCTTGTATGTTAAGCAGAGATCACCTCTGAGTAGACGATATGCCACAGAGTATAGATTGAGGTTTTTTAGATGGTCAGCATAGGGCAGCTGCTTTATGCTGGTGATTCTTTTAGTGAGGTATTTCTGCGGCCTTTCCAATTGTTGCAGATGTCTTGAGAGGTACATACCAAATGGGGCGTTGTATTCTATAATGGGTCTAATGAGGGCTGAGTACAGTGGGACAATGACCTCCTTTTTTCTGGATGAAAAGCCCTTAGTGATGAAGTGTGCCACATAGAAGGATGTCCTGACTGTTGGGGCAATGTGGTTATCGAAGGTGAGACCACTGTCCACCTGTGTCTCTCAGTCTCTCCATCACACTTTTGGTGTTTAGTGTACTGCCACCTATGTGGTAATTCATGGGTACATGTTTTTTTTCCCAAAGGGGATAACTATACATTTCTTGGCATTAAGCTTGAGCCCATGGCTCTGGCACCAAGCATCTGTTTCTGAAAGGCCCTTTTGTAGAGTATCCACATCATCTGGGGATTCAATAATGGCTCCCAGTTTGCAGTCATCTGCAAACTTTGTTAGCAGAGTCCCTTAGTGCTGGCCTGTACTTCAGAGAAGTAGATGCCAAACAAGAGAGGTCCCAGCACTGAACCCTGAGGTACTCCACTTGTCACTTGTCTGGAGCTGGATTTAGAGTCGGCTACTTTTACAGTCTGGGTTTTTACAATAAAATTCAAATCAAAAATAAAAATAAGAATAAAAAATTAAAACCAACCTGAAACATAATAAAAAAATCAACAGTTAGAGAATATCTGTACACAGAGTATGTTAAATAACAGTTGACAGGTCTAGAGACTGTTACACATGAAGTACATACAAATAGATAAACCATTCAATCATTTTTTTAAATAAATATATATATATATGAATATATATGCTATGGAAGTGAGGGGAGAGGGAGTTATAAATATATATGAGGCAAGTACAAGGAAGTAAAGAGCAGAAAAGGGAACAGGAGTTAAAGCTGAGAAGAGAAAAGACTAGATCAAGTCGGGGTTAGACAAGAGCAGGACCATGTACTCTGAAGAAAAATGTAAGTTCTTTTTTGAACAGGTGTTTTTGATGACTGCTTCTATGTTTTGAGGGAGTCAGTTCTAAGCATGTGCAACAGAGTATTTGTAGAGGGACTTTCCTATATTTTTATTGGGTTTATACACGTCAAGGAGGTGTTTGCTGGAAGTACAAAGGTGATGATGGGAGTTGTAGTAGGAGACTGGGTTGAAGATGGAAGGGCAGGAAGAGGGGTCATTCAGGATAGCGTGTGTAATGTGAAGTTGGAGTAGAAGTAGATGTTTAGAGAATTCTGGCCATTGGAGTGATTTAAGGGCGAGACAGTGGTAAGATTTTTAGGGGAGATTAGAGGCAAACCTGGCTATTTTGTGATAAATTTGCTGTAGTTTAGTGATAAGTTAAGTTTGAACATTAGTAAGGACAGGGTTGCAGCATAGAGAAGACTGTGTAGATGAAGGGACTGAGTGAGGGAAGGTTTGAAAGAAGGTGATAGCAATTTCTGGTTGCTATAGAGATGTCCGAGTTTCTGGTGGGTCTTTTTATATATTGTTGGATATGAGTATCGAATTTTAGTTCATTACCAATAATTACTTCAAGTAGTTTGGTAAGGGTTCGGGTTTGATGATGGCCTTATTAAGAGAGGTGATAGAGAAAGAGGGTTTGTGCTGTGTGAGTGTTTTAGGGAAGGAGTTTAGTTTTTTTTTTTTTTTGTTCTACACAGATGTCATTTGTGCTGTTCTGATACATTGCCCTTTTTAAGATACTTTTTTCTGCCACAATGGGTGACAGCTGGAGAATTCTAGATATGAGTTGCTAAATGCTGTTTTCCCATATATCCTGGACTTATATACCTTGTCTGAGTGGGAGAAGTAAGTATCCAAATATGACATACCATCAGGATTCACCATATATGTGAATTTTAAAAAAGAACTAGTATGAGTCAAATAAAATAAAAATCCATCTATCTCTTTGCTAGCGCCTTCCCACAATATAAAAATATCATCCAAGAAATGGACATAACACTTGATGTTCCTATAATATATACTTTGAAAAATATATTGATCTTCCCTAGGACCACCAGGTTGGCAAATAAGGGCCGCAAGCTGCACCCATGGCAACTCCTCTAGTCTGCCTATAATATTCTCCTTCATAATATATTAGATTGTTATAATGGGAGAGAGTAAGTTTATTGTGTGAGTTCATGTCCATGATACTTGATAACAATGCCCTGTATAGACACTTAGAAGTAAACCTCTCATGTACCTCCCTTAAGTTTGGAATACTAGAAAGTATGACAGAAAATCCTAGAGGGGGAAATATAAAAGCATTATTAAAGGAGAAAGAGGTCAGAGGGCAGCTGTTATTAAATGCTACTAGACATCCAGGAATTAATGACAATATTCCCATCAATCCAGTATTGGAGCTTAGGCAATAAAAGAAACAACTTTGACTTTATGAAACACAATTTTAAGTAATCACAGTACTTTGAAGTTGTACATATTTAATAGTTTAGTCTTATTGAAGTATAATATCTGCATTGTTTTAATTTTTTAGGAAGAGAATGTAATTTTTTTATATATATTGTCAGTTGTATGAAAAGAAATAGAGACAGCAAAATGTTGGTATTTAATTAGTACTTTACAATAGCTTATGTACACTTGGGATGCTGTGACTTTAAGGTGATAGTATACGTAATTGGAGAGTTTTTATTGGATGAGTTTGTGTATTTAATTAACATGTGGAGTGAGTTCAAATGATTCTGATGAAGTCCACACTTAGTGGATGAAAGTGCTAAATCCTGAATAAACTGAATTTTATGGACTACTGTGATATTTTATGGAAGCTTTGTGATTACTGGTGTTATCATTGAAAGGGAAGTGAGTGTATTCCTTAGCATTGCCTGATATTAGGTCTGTTGTTGTGTTTTTAATGTATGTCGAAATTCAATTTCACACAAATTTTCAAACATGTGTAGTATGGGATTGTTAGATGGCATGAAAGTGCTTTTGTGCTTTAAAATAATCATTCCTAAATCACAGGAACCATTGTTTAACTCTCTCCCAGAATTCTCACGTTTGTTCGAAAAAAATAGTTTTAAATTCAGTTGCCTTGTAAACAATCTGAAGTTAGTCAATAGTTTCACTACATCTGTCTTAAAACCTGGAACAAAGTTAAAACCTTTGCTTAATAATGTTACATGCTGTTTGGGGATATGAAAATCACTCACGTAAATTGTATATCACTCCATTAGAAAAATCTGTAACATATTCCTGCGTCTCATTGCATGAGCCATCAATACTTATGCCATTATATGCAGTAATTAATACAGTGCTTTCTCTCCTCACCCCCCCCCCCATCGCCTTCTGCTGAATGGATGTCCTTTGGATGCTTCCTGATAGGCGCCATCATGTTGGGAAAATCTCCATTGATTCATTAGATGTTTGGATCATCTCAGTGGGGGTGGGTGCTCTAAAAAATATTAATTTTCTTCATGTTGAATATCATTCACATCATTATTATGGTTGTTACTGCCATTATCAATCCTATCACCCCTATCATTAAGGTGTGTAATAAGCATGTGTGTCTGCAAGGGTTCAGGATAAGCTTTATGTTTGGCATAATCTATTTTGTCCCTTTGTAGCTTATTCTGTTTTCTCCTGACATTGTCTGCAACTAATTTCTCCATATTTTTAAACACATTATTTTAACTATCTACAACTTCAATAAACAATAAATTGTTGACTATATTGTTATTTAACATGTTAATAATAAGTGAGGGAGACTATTAACTAACGAGATTGTTTACAAGGCAACTGAATTTAAAACTATTTTTCTTGAACAAAGGTGAGAATTCTGGGAGAGAGTTAAACAATGATTCCTGTGATTTAGGAATGATTATGTTAAAGCACTTTCATACCACTTAACAATCTCATAATACACATGTTTGAACATTTGTGTGAAATTTAATTTTGACACACATTAAAAACAAGTAATTTGGGACATGTTTACCTAACAAGAGAGGAAAGACAAGTTTGGAAAGAATTGTCCATGAATAGGGACTACAGAGTGATGAAACCTGATAAAGGAGGGGGAGTGGTTATCATGAAGCACATATATTACGTATGTAAAATGTACAAATTGTTGAATGATAAGAACACTTATGAAAGGACATCAATAAATGAAGTGAACAGAGCTTACGCCAAAATTGATAGGTTGTTGTTTGATGCTTTGTGTCAAGGTTTTATAACTGCTGCTGAATGAGAGTATCTTAATGTTGAAACTCCCATTTTTCAATTGATATTTGGGATACCTAAGATACACAAGAACCAGACAGAAATCCCATTCAGGCCAATAGTGGCAGCTAGGGGTTAAAAAACTGAACCTCTGGCAGCCTTTACTGATTACTATTTAAATCAGTCTTGAATAGGAAATCTCATGTATTAAGGGACTCATGGCACTGCTTGGAGCAGTTGAGAATGGTAAACTTGGACCAGGATTATTTATTTGTCACTATAGATGTGATTAACCTATTTTCAGTAATATCAGTCATTTTTACTTAAGTGTGTTAAATAAACTTATGTTTGTTTCGTACTTCATGCGGTGGTTTATTTTTTGCTTTAATGTAGGGAGAGTTAGGTGCTATTTGTCCTCATGTAACCCAGAGTGCCCTTCTATAAACTACTCAAGATACTTTATATATAAATTAACCATCCTTCTTATGGTCTACAGGTAAAGTCACAAATGTGGGTTATAGATTCGTGGAATGTAGAGGGTATACAAATGGATAAGAAGAAAAAATTATTCTTGCATTTAGCTTTTAATTCTAAAGTGAATATTATTCTGGTCCAGGAGAGACACACATGCTTCCAGAGCAATGGTTTCATGAAAAAGGGGAAAAAAAGGGGATTACATCAATTATTGCAACTGGTAAAAAAAAAAAAAATAGTGGAGAAGTAGCGATCATCATTAACCAATCTTTTCAGGGCGTTATTCAGCATTATGATGTAGATCCCGAAGGAAGATGGTGTTATATAACAATCAGAAGCCCCCAGCTTGATAAACCAATACCATCATTAAATATATACGCACCTTGATACATACAACAAGAATTCTTTATGTCCCTATATAAAGGTCTAACCTGGTATCCTAATTACTACTTTATTATAGGAGGAGACTGGAATTCTGTTCAAGATCCCACATCCGACAAGACAAACATTAGGACTTTATACAATATCCAGGCCACTATACCTATTTCAGAGCTAAAATAGTTGATCCATATAACTTTCAAAATGGAAATTTACCAAAAGATGAATTCACCTTTTACTCCCATTGCCATAAAGCATGGTCAAGATTAGATTTTTTTTCTTGATTTTCGAGGTGTTCCTAAATATGGATATTAATTTTCACATAGAACCTAGATTCTTTTCTGATCATTCAAAAATCACACTTAATATTAACAATTTCATTATTGAAACATTTATGAATAGGGGATACAACTGGATGCTAAACCCTAACCTATTGTTAAAGTTAGATATTGTACAAGAAATTAATAATCTACTAGATATACTTTTATCCAGACAGGAGAACTCTCACCTACCATTTGATGTCCTTTAGGCCTTTATTAAAGCTCAAATTAGTGGTATGCTTATCAATAAAGCTACTTATTCTAAAATATATATATAGTGGTAAAGAATCCTCAATTCAAAAATCAATCAGCAAGCTAAATTTGGAGTTGCAAACAAATTATAATCAGGAAACTGAAAAACAACTAGAGGATCTCCAAAAAGAATTATATTTGCTAAACGCAAACGGCCTATCATTTCAAGAAATAAAAGCCATAGCCTACTACTCGGAATGGTCTCAAATGCCTTCTATCTTTCTAGGGAGATTGATAAATCAAAAGGAATTATACACTAGTGTAACAGACAATTTATTTCACGGGAAAACATACTATTCTAGTGAAGAGATGGTCCAGTTATTTGCTGATTTATATTCCCAGTCCTATGGTGATCAAACATCTACATCAATGGGACAAAAGATAGAGAATTTTCTAAATCAACTTAAATTCCTGAAAAATTAATCAAACTCAACAAGATTCCCTCTCATCTTCTACTATCCAACAAGAAATGATATCAGCCATAAACTACCTTAAACAAAATAAGGATCCAGGCTTTGATGGGTTCATTGCAGAATTTTACCAAACTTTCAGTCAGAATTTTACTTGCTTTATTTAATTATATATAAGATAATAATATTACAGATAGGCACCTTAACACTTTCAAACCAATTTTTATCCATAAAGAACACACTGATCTTTAAAAAACCCGGAATTATACACCTATATCCTTGATTAACATGTATATTAAAATTTTTGTTTTGATAATGGCTAACAATCTAAAACCTAATATCTCTAGTATTATTTCCCCCTGTCAATCAGGTTTTATACAATAGAGACAGACCTGTGATGATACACTCACACTTGACACAATGATTAATCTTTCTAACCAAAGTCAGATGTCTTTATTTGCCCTTGTAATTGATGCATCCAAAGCCTTTGACTGACTAAACTTAAGATTTATCCGTTCAGTTCTACCCCACTTTGCTATATCTTCTACCTTCATCCACTACATTAATACATTGTACTTCAATGCTTTTATGACATTATATATCAATAAGATTGCTTCACCCCAGATCCCCATTAAGAATGGAACAAGACAAGAAAACTTTTCACCAGATTCCAGTCTTATACAATTCTAAAATAGCTTTATCAGCATTTGCTGATGACTTAAATTTATACTTTACACTTCCTAATTTGGACTTGTCAAAAATATTGAACTCCATAGATATCTTTTCTAAACACTCTAACTATAAATTAAACCTAGAGAAATCCTTAATCTTCCCAATTAACCCTTCTTACCAATGCTTCACTTACCCCCTTCCTATGGATATTAAGCCAAGTCATTCTCTGAAATATTTAGGAATATCTTTTCATCAAGAATCAAACCTATCTTACCAAAGTAATATTACCAAACTTTGGACAGCAGTACAATAGGACCTCCACAGACGGAATAAAACTAAACTGCCATTTCTTTCAAAAGTAGCTTTAGTTAAGATGAACATTCTACTAAGACTCTTATATGTATTTAATGTTTCAAATATAATAATACACAACAAATTTTCAAGATACTTCATTCTTCTTTATCCAAATTCTTATGAGCGCCAAAATTGGTCGGAATTGTCTATAAAACTTATATATCCTAAGAACCAAAGGGGTCAGAATTTCCCAGACTTCAAATAATATTATGACATTATTAGTTCTAGCAGACTTTTAGCTAATGCTGATCATAACCCAAATATGAAGATTTGGACACTGGGTTGGGTAAAGCTTTATTACAATTATGTTAAAAGTATTGGCTTCATTCCCAAGGCTCTTCCTTTCCTTAACAAGGAGGGCTTTAAAACATGAAGCCACATAGATCCTTAAAGAACAAGATAATCATTCTTCAAAAACTCATTAATACCTTAAATGTATCTAATGCTTTTAGTATTCTACAACCATTATACCTTAATCCAAATCTCAAGCTCAATAATAAATTACTCAACCTTAACAATTTCCCTCTTCTAAAACAGAAATATATATTAGACCTTTAGCCCTTCAAAAAACATTTTAACAAAAATGAGACTAGCACTTAACCTTCCTAAAAGCTATTCCATCATTCTGAGACAAATTAGAGTTGACCACCAAGATTCTAAATAGTTTCTTATTAATGATAATGACATAAATGCATGTAAAATTCTTTGGAACCTCTTAACAATGAAGAAAAAAATTATTTTAAATATGTATAAACTCATTATGTCAATTAGATATCAAACTGAAGTTCTCATGTCCAATTATTGGACCGATTTATACTTATCGATGACAGCCAAAAAATTAACTCTATTCAGGCATCTACAAGTTCAATCGCCTTTAAAAAACTTAATTATATGCAACTAATGATTTTGAACAGCTCTTTATCTTACCCTGTCTTAAATACGTTTGACCCAAAATCTCTCCAGTTGGCCCTTTTTGTGATTCTCAGAAGGTGGATCTTTTACACATTTGTGGAGTAAATGCTTCTACAAACTTTGGTGTTCATTTAAAATTAAATTACAAAAAAAATGGCTTACAAAAAAAAACACCCTTTCTTGGAGATTTTCAATGCGGCATATTCTTCCTCCAGGCTTGACAAAGTAACAAATATGTATAACTGTTTCTCTTTTTTTCCTCGATTAAATTTTATATTACATTGAACTGGAAGGACAGGTCTCAACTTCCTTGGAAAGTATTTGTTCAATTGGCAATCAAATGTATAACAGCCCGTAAATATTTAATAAATAGTCAAAAATTAAATCTGCAGTTCCTGAAATACTGGAGCTTATTATTTGAGCACCTTTCACATTAAGGTCCATTTTTATTCTATGTCCACTTAAAGTTGGGGTTCATCTTTTCCCATAATTATATTATAACTTGTGTAAGCATTTTTTTTTACTTTCATTTATAAGGGTCTCTATCTTCTATAAAACATTTTCTATTGATCAATATTTATATGTTCAAATGTTTATTTTATGTATTAGGCAAATGGCACCTGTGTATATAGTTTCTTAGTTGCAGTTTTTTTATAGGTATGTACTATGTTTTACTGTTCACTGTTGCCATGTTATGGATGACATTTGTCTTTTATATTTTGCTGTTATATTTGTTTCAGTTATAAAATGTAATAATGAATTTTGAAAAAAAAAGAACTCCATTGAAATGAAGCAGAACAATTAAAGCCTAAAGGAATGCTTTGATTAGAGGCAGAGAGGTATGATTTAAACCACTCCAGGAGTATAGAAGAGAGATCACATTAAACTTACAACCACTTTATCAAGATACCACAATCAGTACTGTCAAATATGGCAATGTGATTCAGCGGGAGTAAGGCAGAATAAAAGTGATTAACTTGGACCTACTTTTGAGAACAGTCTCAGTACTATGGCAAATGTGAAACCTGGACTGGCAAATATCCATGAGACCATTAACTGTAAGCTATGATTCAAGTTGCTCATAGATAACTTTCTTAATAATGTTTCCTAAAAAAGGAAAATTAGAGGTTACAGATTAGCCAGAAATTGTCAAGTATATTACAGTCCAAGGAATGCTCCCTGAGGACTGGGGTAACAACAGCCTCCTTCAAGGCAGTTGTGAAAAACCTAGTATTCATCATGATCACTAATATTCAGTGAATCATAGCAGCTACCACTTCCAGGCTGGCCTGAAACAGCCGAGAGGGGTATAGTTCCAACCAGGATTTTATGGAGCACATTCCTGAGATCACATTTAATGGCTTATCATTACTGGGGATAGCAAGCACTGTCCAAAAGGAAGAATAAAGCCCTGGTAATGAATATGTTCATTCCCATAAGGTCCAGACAAAGAATGACAGATCTGATAAATAACAGAAATCTTGTATGTGAAAGAAATAAGCAGCCAACTCACCATGGTGAATTAACAAGGTTCAATGGGAGGTGTGGCATGTTAGACTGCAGAAGCTGTCCACTATCTAAAAGAGCATGGCCACTTGGTTTGCTTCTGCTGAGTTCTCTCTGGACAGATAAGATGCCATCTTACTTGGATAGTGGCTGTCCAGATCAGGTTTATCATCATTTAGACCTACATGCCAACAGTGATGTGTCAGTCATCACCTTTGCTATCTCAAGGACCTGTAGTTTAAGCCAAGGCTCTTGTTCCTGTAGTAAGGTAGGACGTCCACAACTGGGGACTAGCTTGTTAGCAGTTGGGAACAAAGTCTTATTATAGTCTTCTACCAGGGTGTCAAAAGTGTCGGCACTGTCCTCAAAGACGACCTGACATATGAGCAGGTACACCATCACTGCAGTGATTTACTGAGACATGTCCATCAGCGTGCTTCTGATGTCCGTAGACAACAGCTTGCAACAGGTGGTGGGGTTAACATCCACCCCCCCTCACCAGAGTGGAGGAGCTGCTCCTGAGCCTGGTGGCACCTGCCCAACAACAACAACAGCAAACATTTACCTTGATGGAGGTTGGGACCACCCAGCAAGAACACATGGAGCATGCAGGTAACATGGCATATCTGTAGACTACTGTTACCACTATTGGTAGATCATGCATATGTGAGATGTGTACTGTGTAGTTATCTGCTGGGATCGGTTCCCCTCTGTTGGTTCTGTGTGTGAGGAATGGCTGGCACAGCTCAACAATTTGCTGCAGGAGGTCTCTGTCCACTCTATAGCGCTCCACTATCTCCAGCTCATGTAGCCTCTGGTAGGTTACCCTGGGTCTGTACACTCTTCTCCGTCTCCTCAATGTAGGTTGCTCAGCAGCATTCACAACATCACCACCCTCAGCATCTTGCACATGTTGGTTTATGATAGCAATAGCAGCCCCTAACATTTTGTCTGACTTAAGCTTTTTAAGTTTTCACTCTTTGTATACTGCAGTGTTGCAGAGTTCTTGGGAAAAAACAGGGTAGACTGCTGTTTGCAGAGTTTAAAGTGCTGGGCTGGGCTGGGCTGGGCTAGTCTACTGCCTATGTAATTGGCTGATTCTGATATATTTCACCTGGCAGCTCTGCTAGTTCTCCTTGGTTAACTTCCTACTACTTCTTTTCCTTCCTTTTTCCCTTTCTGTTTCCACAAGGGGCAGCGCCGTGCAAACAAGTGCACACACGGGCACAAGCGAGCACAATGCGCACACACGCTGTGTGCCCATTTGCAAGAAATTTCTGATATATCCACGGCGTACACCTTTGGTTTCTTGTTTTCAGCTAGGACAACTGTAGACACGCCTCTTGCAATCATGAGCAACTCAGGGGCAAACACAAGCCACTGTGCTCCAATCAGTCACAGTCTTTCAGACATACCCCCTCATGATGTCACCTATCATCTACTCTACTACTCCCCTACTCCTACACTTACATGCTAGGGACGTGGCTCACATGCTGGGGAAAATTGGGATTCACTATCCTTATCCTCATTTGCATAAGATTCCCTACTAATGCTTGGTTACATCTCTCACACTGAGCTTCTCCCCCTTAGCAACCACTACTCAGTGGCCATGTTGTTTTCAACCTGCCATTCCCCTGCATGGCAGAACAAGCTTTTTAGTGGAAATGCCCATTTGTGGCTATTTTTCACTTTTTTTCATTTTATTTAAAGCGCAGCACGTTTGCACGCTGCTGCGCTATGCTTAAACATCGGCGATCGGGGAAAAAAAGAATTTTAAGGATTTACAACATTTGCAAATGTCAATGGCCTTATATTTGGCCATTGGCATTCTTCCTCAACTAGATGCATCCTTTATTTGGAGCTGTCATAGCTCCATTTAGCTATTTGCAGAACGATACTCCGTTACCAATGGCGTACATTTCTGCAAATAACACTACTCTTCCACGGACAAGTTAGTGTTTCCTGGATCACAAATTTACCTCATTTGCATAGCTTTCAGCAGCAAATTAGGTAATTTGCATACCATAACACTGTCCGTGCAAGAGTAGCTTTAGAAGTCTCATGCTCGCCCCTGCCGGCTGTTGCTGGATCGCTCGGCAGACATATTGGCTGTCTACCATCTTACACTACTCTTAGACTCCGTGCAAGCCTTTGTAAATCTGGCCCTTTGTCTTTCATTCTTTTTCTACATAAATTTTATCACTTCACCACCTATGCCTTCTTCCATTATACCTTCTTTCATTCATTCATTTAATTTTTTTTTAATATTACCCTTTAATTTGTATTAATTTCCTTATAATGCTCATAGTTTATAGCATCCAATCCTGGTACTGATTAATTTTAAACTTATTTTATAACCCTCTCTATTTTTTCTATTCTTACATAATTTTCTAAAAATGTCTTTACATATTTTCATACTTTACATTGTTCTTGCCCATCGATTTTCTCTTTTTCATACATTTGTCTACACATTTATCAAATATCTCCATAAAATCTTCTTGTATGTGTTTTATGTCCACTTTACTATCTAAGATACTGTCCATCATTGCATCTCTTATGTTTACTTCTTTTCCTAAATAAGAAAATAACTTATCTTTCTTTCCTTTCAGAAAAAATATTTGCTTATATAACATAATTTTTATTTTTTGTCTGTTTGCTTCACACACCACAATATTTCCCTTATTTTTCACTTCCTTATTCTACCTCTCTTATAGTGTCATATAATGTATTCATATTCCATCTTATTTTTATTATTCTTTCTACTGCCAAATATGTTTTTCTACTTCTCTTTATACACTACTCTTCAACTTGTCCATTTTTAGTCTCATTTTTATATGAATTTTCCATAATTAGTTTTTCTCTTTTATCATTTCTTCCTCCTTTCTAAACCTCTCGATCTCCCTCTCACACACAGTCTCCTCTGCTTACATACATGCATTCAGCCGTACATCACTCTTGTGTTCTCTCACTCTCTCTCAATCTCTCTCACACACACACACACACACACACACACACACACACACACACACACACACACACACACACACACACAGTCTCTCTGCTTTCATGCACGCATTCATGCACACATACAGATAATATAAACACACATTTTTCTGTTTCACTTGCTCGATCGCTCTCTTTCTCTCTTACCCTCATACATGAATACATTCTCACACACATGCTTTATTTTAATTTTTTTCTTTTTTTATTTTACAGTCACTAAACAGCAAAAGTGCTGCTTAGTGAGTGTAAAATAACGTCTCACTCACTCTCACTTTCATTGACATGCACAGATACACTCAAACACAGTCATAAACACACACACACACACACACACACACACACACACACACACACACACACACACACACACACACACACAGTTTCTCTGCTTTCATACACGTATTCACTCACACAAGTTCACTGTCGCTCCCTCTCGATCTCCCTCTCACACACAGTCTCCTCTGCTTACATACATGCATTCAGTCACACATCACTCTTGCTTTCTCTCACTCTCTCAATCACTCTCTCTCTCTCACACACACACACACACACACACACACACACACACACACACACACACGCACACAGTCACTCTGCTTTCATGCATGCATTCATGCACACATACAGACAAATATAAACACACACTTTTCTGTTTAACTCACTCGATTGCTCTCTCACTCATATGTGAATACACTCTCACACACATGCTTTATGTTAATTTTTTCTTATTTTACAGTCGCTAAACAGCAAAAGCGCTGCTTAGCAAGTGTAAATTAATGTCTCACTCGTTCTCACTTTCACTGGCATACACAGATACACTCAAACACAGTCGTAAACACACACACACACACACACACACACACACACACACACACACACACACACACACACACACACCTTTTTTTAGTTGTCTTCATTTTAATATTTTACAATAGCTAAACAGCAAAAGCACTGCTTAGTGAGCATAAAATAATGATGGCTGTTTCTTTTTCTCAGCCCACGCTCCACAGAGGATTGATATGCTGCTGTGAAGCGGCGGACTCATTCTTCTCAGAGGGCATTACTTGTACATTAATACCCTGCTGGAGATCACTCATTCTCCAATCAGGGCACTGATGTACAGTAAGTCCATTACTTGTACATTAATACCCTGCTGGAGATCACTCATTCTCCAATCAGGTACTGATGTACAGTAAGTCCATTACTTGTACATTAATACCCTGCTGGAGATCACTCATTCTCCAATCAGGGCACTGATGTACAATAAGCCCATTGTCTAATCACTAGTAAATGCAGGGGTAATATAATCATTAGTATGTGCAGGGGTAATATAATCACTAATAAGTGCAGGGGTAATATAATCAGTTGTATGTGCAGGGGCGATATAATCAGTAGTATGACATTCCCTCAGGTCAGGATGAGGATGATTATACTGCAGCAGCTCCAGGCTAAAGTATAAATGGAAGTGATCAGACCAGAAGACTGATTCCACCAACAAATCAGAGGTCTTCACATCTAATAGGAGGATCAAGTCAGGAATACCAAATGTATGGGTTACAGAGGATAAAATCTGAGCAATCCCAAACCCTTTCATAATGCACCAGAATTTCTCATCACAGCTACTGATTCATCATTGGACCAGATATTAAAGTCAGCAAGTGCAAGATGGTTCTAGTGGCAGAGTGTCAAGTCAGTGAGAAGAAATAAAGAACTTTAGGATGTCTTCACAAAGTTGGGTGGGCAGTAGGTGAGCAGAAACCTGCATTCTGTTCCTGAAATAAGGACACATCCAAATGTGTTAGTTGTCTAAATGTTAACTTGAATCAGATGAAGCTTGGAACTATAGTAGACAGAAACCCCCATCACTGATCCTACCATGTCTAAAGCACTGTATAATGAGGACTTCAGGTGGGACTGTGAGACACCGATGTGGATAAAAGTAATTTATCCAGTTCTCTATAATGAATGCAAGACCAACATCATGCAGTAATTTTGAGATAATGAGTCGTTATGGTGTATAGTGCCCTGAAGGGAGGGTCAGAAGAGAATTTATATACATGCCAAAAGGATTAATGAGGAACAATAGTGCCTAAAATATGGGGAGCACGAGGTGAACAACTTGCATATATGTGAGCCTCTCTGAGGTTTAGACAATTGTAGAAGAAAATGGATGGTTCTTTATTAGCAATACATGGTAACAGGATTGAGAGTACTTAGCTTTTATTCTGCTTGGGGTGTAAAACAAGGATTCTAAGTGGAATAGGAAGAGAGTGAAAGTGAAGTTAGTTGTGAATTGTGAGAAAAGGATTATTTTATTAAGGTGAAAGATCCTAGAATTCAAAGTTATCTAGGAGGTTGATATCTGGAGATGTGTAAGGAAGTTAGTAAGATGGATAGAGGAATAGAAATGGATGAGGATCTTGGTGGAAAGGTGGGGGATTCATTACTGGAGAGAGGAGAGGAGAAGAGGGGAGAGAGACTTTAAAGATAGAGAGGTGCTGGTAGTAGCTATAGTTCAGTTTTGGGAAGGTGCTAAATCAGTATGCTGGACGCTGAAATAATGTGTACTGGGATAATGGAATGGAGGAGAAGGAAATATATTTGCTGTTAGTGGCATAGACTCAGGGTAGAGACTGAAGAATGGAACAAATGGATTCTGACTCTAGGGGGAACTGTTGATCTTATGGTGACTTGTGATAGCTATGCTTGTTTTGTGTAGGATGCTTGTATCAAATGCAAGGTAGTCATAATTAATATGGGAATCTTAATTCTGTATAATTAGAAGTTATGTACTCACCATAACGTTCCATCTGAGTAGGTGACTTCATTCGGATGCAACCTGTGGGTATCGGATCCGACCGGATCGAGCCGGCAATTCAAAAGCTTAGGCTCCGAGCTCTAGCTCCTCCCTCTTACCCATAACCCTTGCCAAGCCCTGACTGACCTCTCAGATTGCCTCAAGTTTGCCTCAAATACTGACAACAGTACTCGCTCACTAAAACAGGGGCATAAATACTCGCTCTATAAAGGTCAGGGGATGGAGGATAGTTGCATCGAATGAAGTCACCTACTCAGATGGAACGTTATGGTGAGTACATAACTTCTAATCTGAAGTAGGAAGACTTAGATCTGTAACTGCAAGACAGAGTCCCTAGCTACCTGAATCTTGGGCGGCCATCATGGAAGGATGTTCGAGCACCGCTGAGCCAAAGGATGCTCTTCCTCTAGAAACAACATCCACCTTGTAATGAGAAATAAAAGTATGAGGTGAGGCCCAAGTAGCTGCCGCGCAGATATCATCCAATCTAAACAACACGGGACTTAAAGGCTGGCGTAGAAACTGCCCTAGTAGAATGAGCCGTAACCCTCTGAGGAGCAGGTCTGCCTGAAGTGTCATATGCCTGCAATATGCAATTAGCAATCCATTTAGACAGAGTGACTTTAGACACTGCTTTACCCAGAGCAAATTTAGCAAAGGAGACGAACAGCTGATCTGATTTCCTGTTGCCAGCTGTCCTGTTAATATAAAACGTAATTGTCTATGAACATCCAATGAATGCAATTTGGATTCCTCTTTGTGTGAATACTTGTGTGAAAAGACAGGCAGATTGATTGCCTGGTTAATATTGGATTCAGAAGAGACCTTCGAAGAAAAGATGGATTGGTCCTGAGGCACACCCGATCAGCGAAGTAAGAAAGGTAAGTCGGTTTGACACAAAGAGCCTGAAGCTCAGACACCCTTCTGGCTGAAGTGATAGCTACCAGAAAGACAGTCTTCCAGGAAAGGAATTTTAAATCAGCAGTAGCTTCAGGCTCGAAGGAGGAGCAGTAAGGGCCTGCAGGACTAAAGACAAATCCCAAGGCGGTACAACCTCCTTGACTGGAGGCCTTAATAAAAAACTCCCTTGAGAAAGGATTTGCATAATTTCGCTGTCATAAGGAGCTGTGTCCTGTCCAATGTGATAATGCGATATAGCCGCCAATTGTACTTTAATCGTGGAAGAACTGGCCCCTTGATGAAAGAGGTCTGTTAGAAATTCTAGCACCATAGAGATAGGTGCTGAAAAAGGATCCACCGTTCTCTGCCCTGCCCATATAGAGAACCTCTTCCATTTACTCTGATAAACCTGTCTGGTAGAAGGTTTATGAGCAGCCACCAAAATGGCTTTGACCGTGAAGAGATACCGGAGTCCTAATTAAGGTTGGAATTGGAGCAGCCAAGCTGTCAACTTCAGGGTCCGTAGATTGGGAACTGGCATTCCCAGAGGGTGAGAGATGAGATCCGAAATTGGATCCAGAATCCATGGTGGATTGATTTTGTGAGACCATACTGAAGGGGAACCAAGGTTGTCGAGGCCAGAATGGGGCAATGAGAATCATTCTGCTCCCCAAACTGTTGGCTTTCTGCAGAAACCTCTGCATCAGAGGAAGTGGAGGGTAGGCATAAAGGAGACCGGGAGGCCAAGCATGCACCAGAGCATCCTCGGGAACTCCTGGTGGGGAAGTAGAGCGAAGAAATTGTCGCATTTGGCGTTTGAGGGAGAAGCAAAAGATCGCAACAGGGTTGCCCCAAACGGCAAAAAATCTTCTTCGCTACTTGAAGGTTTAGGGACCACTCGTGTGGAGAAAGGATGGTGCGACTGAGCTTGTCCGCAAGGATGTTGGACTTTCCCGGAATGTGCGTTGCTATCAGAAAGCGTTTGGTGGAAATTGCCCATTCCCAGACTCTCATGGCCTCTCGACAAAGGGGATAAGACCTGGTTCCTCCCTGCTTGTTGATATACCAGACTACGGACATGTTGTCTGTCTGAATCGCAATAGTCCCTGTAGGAAGAACGTGGTGAAGTGCTTGCAACGCTAGGAGCACCGCCCTCATTTCCAGGACATTTATATGCAATGACGTCTCTGTGGGATTCCACGTGCCTTGGACAATCTTTCCCGCAGAATGCCCCCCCCACCCAAGGCAAGAAGCATCCGTGGTCACTGTGGCTCGGGGAAATGAAGCTCAAAAGGGGCTCCCTGCTAGGGGGTCCGGGGAAAGAAGACCCCACAGAAGGAGTCCCTGCACGCTCTGCTGACCGCAATCGGAGCGTTTAGAGATGAACAAAGAGGAGACCACTGAACTTGAAGGGTCCATTGAAGAACCCGCATGCGTAAGCGGGCATGAATTAGAAGCGGTATAGCTGCCGCCATAGAACCTAGGGCCCTCAGGACCGAAGCTGCAGTTGGTGAAGGTTGAAGGATTGCTGTCACATGACACCTCAGGCTGACGATACGGTCTGGGGTGAGGAAGGCTCGCATTGATCTGGTGTCTAGTCTTCCTCCTATGAAATCTATAATTTGAGTTGGATTCAGGAAAGATTTCTCCCAGTTGATCGTTATGCCCAGCCTTGGTGCTAGTTGAAGGAAGTAATCCCTGGCTGAGCACAGAAGATGCCTTGATGATGCCGTCAGGAGCCAGTCGTCCAGGTACGGAAAGACCTGTAATCCCTGGAGCCTCAGGTGGGCCGCTACCACCGCTAACACCTTGGTAAACACCCTGGGGGCTGAGGTGAGACCAAAGGGGAGGACCCTGAACTGATAATGACTGGCTCCCAGCCGGAAGCGAAGGAACCTCCTGGATCGTCTGTCCATCCGAATGTGGTAGTACGCATCCTTGAGGTCTATGGAACACATCCAGTCGTTCTCCCTCAAAAGGGGAGTATAGATTGCAGGGTGAACATCCGAACTTTTGCTTGGTTACTGACAGGTTCAACAGGGAAAGGTCTAAAATTGGTCTTAAGTTCCCCGTCTTCTTTGGCACCAAAAAGAACCTGGAGTAAAACCCTAATCCGGCTTGATCTGGGGACGCTGGATGGCTCTTTTCCTAGCAGCTGCTCGATTTCGAGAGCTGCCGCCTCCCTTGGTTGGGTGGAACATCTGGGAGGCTGCGAGATTTGGGGATCTTGATTAGGGTATAGAATATCCTCTGGATATGAGTCAAGCACCCAACTGTCTGTTGTTATTGACTCCCAAGAAGTCAGGTGCATCGAAACGCCCCGACTGCCTCCAGAGACGGACAGCCGGGCAACCCTTCAGGGCTGCTGCGTGGGTCTCTCAGAAAAGGGTTCTCTGGACCCAAAATTGCCAGGAGCCCCTGCCTCTGGCACGACGACCTCCCGTCCTCCTCTGCCACGGAAGGACTGGTTATCCGGAGCAGGTTGGGACTGCTGCGACTTCGGAACCACATCTTCTTCTGTCCCTTTTGGTTCTTAGAGAAGGACCTCTGGGGAGCTGAGAAGCGGACTCCGGCGGCAGACAGCGTCTTCCGTCCTTTTCGCTCTGGACAAGTGTCTCGAACAGTCTTGCCAAACAAGGCAGAACCATCGAAAGGGCATTCACGAAGGTCGCCTTAAAGGGCTCAGCAAATCACAATGGCGGAGCCAGGCCTGTCGCCTCATGACAAGGCCTGCTCGCTGGCTCTAGCGGCTCCCTCAGTAGCATGAGACAGCAGCCGCATAGATGTATTGGATACAGATCTGAGAGTGGCCATTCGGGTGGAATAAACCTGCTTATCCTCACTCGAGATGGACTCCGGGAGATGCAGCGTACTCTTTAATCAGATCTCGCTGCATCCTAATGACATCGCCATGTAGTTCAGCTCTCAAGGAGAAGGTCGCTGAACTAAACACTCGCTTCCCAATTCGATCCATCGAACGGGACTCCTTGCCCGGAGGATGGACGGAGGGACTCTCCTGGGCCAATTCCCTCTTCGTGGCTGCAGCCATCATCATGGCATCTACTGGGGGACCCTTACTCCAGTGGGTGCGGTCTGATGGAGGAGAAAGAATGCGGTCCGGGTGTTTTGGGATAGGCTCAATGGTGTCCGGATCCTTCCACGCCTGATAGATATAAGATCTACCAGGGGTCAGCAGGAGGGACACCCAAGAGGTAGAAGGGCCCGCCTCAATGCCTCCAAGAACACAGACTCGTCCGAAGAAGCCTTGGGGCAGACCACCCCCTGATCCTTAACATCTCCATGATGTCTCCAAATGAGACGTCCTCAGGGGTGACCTAGGGAGCCTTCCCTTCATCCAAGTCCGTGTCTTCAGTGACGGACTCAGGGGAGTCCATGTGCCTCCTCATGCACTTGTGCTTCCGAGGTACTTCATCGGGGCTGTCCGAGGAGTACTCTTCAGCAGATGGATGTTCCAAGGGAACCACTTGGGACATCGAGGCGGGCTGTCCCTGGGACCGGCTGGTGGGGCCTGGCCCAACTGCAATGGAGTGCGGGATGGAGCCGTGACAGGGACCGGGGTCCGGATGTCCTCGACAGTGCCCTTTCCATAACGCTGAAAGCCGAGGGGAGCCAGCTTCTCTAAGCCCGAGCCGACCCCCACTCGGATCCGGCGTGCGGATCGGAGTCGGAGCCGAAACCGTCGGATCCGAGACCAGTGTGCTCCGACCTGGACGGAGCCGAAGACACACCAGCTCCCTCGGATCCGAGGCTCGCCTCGGCTCCGAGAGGTCGGGTCCGGCACCCAAGCACTCAGGATGGGACGGATCCGAGGTGCGCCGACCAATCGGATCCGACCCACCCCCGGATCCAAATCTGCACGGCGCCGAAAGCTCCGAACCCGTGGTATGGGTCGGAGAAGGAGCTACGGGGCGAAAAGGGGTCAAGCCCTCCCGGTTGGGGGCTAGGAGCACTCCCATTTGCATTTGGGCCTGGATGAATTTCCTCATCATCCGTCCATATCAGCTTCTCATCGAAAAGTCGATCTAGAGGAGGCCACCGGCGGACCTAGAGAACCGTCTCGGTGACCTCCTGGAAGGGCTAGCCTCCTCCTCCTCGGGTCCTGGAGAGAACCGAGGGGAGTGGAGCCGAGGAGGAGGAAAGCTAGAAGGCACAGGGGAAGCCCGCTTAGATGGAGGAGCCGAGCTGGAAGCTTCGGCTCTCCTCTTGTGGTGCTTCTCCCTGTGCCTCTCCTTCTGTCTCTCCCTAGTAGAATCCTTCCCCTCCGGCATTTTTAAGGGAGGTTGAGTCCCAGCCGGAGGGGGAGAACTCACAGCAACAAGTTGCTGACTGGAGGGGGCAGAGGCCGAAGCAGTATCTGGGGGTAAAAGACCCGCCAGCACTAACTTCGACCTCCGTTCCTTAAAGCCGGGTTGAACCCTGCACAAATGGTACAACCAGAAGACAGGTGTTCCACCCCCAAACATTTAACCCACCGAGTGTGGCCATCTGCTGGGGACAGCTTATGGCCACACTCGGTACATTTCGAAAAGACAGCCTTAGGGGCTTCAGACATAACACCTAAGGCCTAAACACACACACACACAAACAAACTACGAAAAACCCGAGAAAAATTAACTAAAGAGGGAGGGAAAGCCTTAACCACACACAACACTAACTATATTTGTAACAAAAAAGGAGAATTTGAACAATTTTCCTGTCAGAAAACTACTTATCTCAAAACCACGCCAGGAGCTCAAGAATTCCGTTGCTTCTTGAAAAGCGGCAAACGAAATCTGAGGTCAGTCAGGGCTTGGCAAGGGGTTATGGGTAAGAGGGAGGAGCTAGGAGCTCGGAGCCTAAGCTTTTGAATTGCCGGCTCGGATCCGAGGTCGGATCCGATACCCACAGGTTGCAGACGAATGAAGTCTTCCTACTTCAGATTGTATGTTACTTAGAGTTTAAATAGGATGGTCTGGTGTGCAAGTATGTTTTATTAATGGAAGAGGGTGTTATTATCTGTATCATAGTTTTATGTACATTATTTTTTCTGTTTGCTTATGTATTGTTTTATTTAAAATACTTAATAAAAGGGTATAACAAAACTATCATTTGATTTTACTGTAGTCATCCATTATTCATGTTGATCAATGTGAATTTCTTGGATGAACCGATACCTTCATTTCCAACTGTAGATAAAGCTGCACCAAATCAGGTTTCAACAATCATCCCTTCATATCATCAGGGATTTGTCAACATCTTAAACTCTTGAAAAGGGAAGTAAAGACTTGTAAAGTCTTGTTAAAGTCACCAGTTAATGGGGACTTGGTAATCTTTGCAAGTATGGACATCCACTAATTTATCCTTCTTAAACAGCAGAACAACAACTGTGACCATTAACTCAATTTAATTTCAGACATCTGCAATTTCCTGCTTCTGTTTCTCTTCTGACCTGAGTTTATGAATACAACACACTAGCCTGGCCTTATAAAAAATGTAGCTATCTTGTAGTTCTAGCTTTTTTCCTTTATGCTTTTCAAAATCGCCATCATTTTGGTAAAGATTTGGTCTCATACTCAAGTTTTCACCATCCATGGGTCTCGCCCACAGTTTTTTGATAAAGTGCAAATTTAGTTTAATATACCTGCACTCTACAAAAACAAAGCTGGCTATTTTGTATCCCACAATCATACAAGTTCAGTTTTGGTATTTTACCATCAGATGTGGCAGGTACAGTTATTACATTCTTTGAGGAAACCTATTCCCAACAGAGATTTTGTAGTGCTTTTGAGTTATCCAGTGACATGGAAGTAAGTTCCTATACTCCTACACATAACTCATCAGCAAAGCAGTTCTTCTACCCACTTCTATTTTAAATTTTACTCTCACCATATTTTGGAATAACCCAAATAACATCATTGTCAATTTGGGTCTTGCTACAAACCATTAAAACATTACGTCATAAGGGTCATCATCTGTTTTTAATTTCATTTTATCTGACAACATCGATTACTGTAGTCAGAATTTTCCACAACTGTTTTGAAATGTTTTTGGCTTTGAGCTTCCTGTATTTACCATTCAGTTTTATTTTATCATTTCCACTTTCATACATTCCTACCGTGCGCCTTTTATGAATCTTCTACAGACTTTTTGTTTAAATTAATACACACTGGCTTTATGTGATATTCTGTCTCATCCAAAACATGCTTATTTTTCAAAAGTGTTAAAAAATATTTGAATAACAGCATACTCACTGGCATCCTGCCATAAACCCAGTTTATCTTTAGTTGTTACTTCCATTGACAGTGGTATGTCTAATGAATAACAGTACCAAATACTCCTTAGCTAGCAATCTCTTTTGTATGTTAACACACACTATACTACACAGAAATCTACCTCTCAGGATACCTGCTGAGATAGTCTCTGCAGTGTTGTCACATACTGCAAGAATCTTTCATGTTTCTTTTGATCCATCTTACAGTACCCACATTTTCCCATTAAGTCAGTCAACATCGAAGTAAACTTTATTGTCAATCAGATATACATAGCAGTGCAAGCTGAACAAAATTATGTTGCCTTGGTTCCAGTGCAAGACATAACAATGAACACATAGTTCAAGTGACAGTAAGACTAATGCACATCCAGTAATACTTAAAATATTAATACAATAATTACCACAATTGGACAAGAAAACATTAGAAAATATTGTACTACTCGGTTCTGCATAGACTATGACTTCAAATTGTGATTGCTTAGATACTGCACTTCATTAGCCGTAGTATGATATGTTCTGATGTTCATACTGCACATGAGTGTAGTGGTGACTTACTCCTGACTATTACACATTCAGGAAGTAATAGTATAAGAAATCAGGCTAACTGTACCAGTTACTGAAGCAATTTGCCAGAGTGATTACTATACACGATACTTCACAGCAAGTGGCATATTGATCAGATTATTTGCTATCATGCCCAGCATTCAAGTTTAGCAGCATTATGGATATAGGGAAGAAGCTCATGTTCAGTCTAGATGTTTTGTAATGTAAGCTGTGATACTGCCTGCCTGAGGAAAGGTAGAAGTACATGCCATGGGCAGGGTAAGTGGGATCATGAATTATCTTCCTAGCCTTTCCCACATACCGTGTCTCATGCAGATCATCCATGGATGGGAGTGAGGAACCAATTACTTTTTCCACTGTCCTCACTACCCTCAGGAGAGCCTTGCAGTCAGATACTTTGCAGTTACCATACCAAATGATGATGTTATTTGAGAGTATGCTATCGATGGTCCCCCAGTAGAAGGTTCTGACTATGGACTGAGGCAGGTTTGCCTTTCTCAGTTTTTATAGGAAGTGCAGACATTGTTCCTTCTTCGCTGTGTGGCTAATATGAGTCAACCAGGATAGGTAATCTGAGATGTACAACCCTAGGAACTTGGTGTTTTTGACTCTTTTCACTGCCACCCCCTTAATTTCCAGAGGTTGATGTATCTCCTGAAGTCCACTATTAATTCTTTGGGCTTGCTTACATTTAAGGCCAGATTGTTGCTGTTGCACAAGCCTGTCAGATGCTCCACTTCATCCCTGTTTCCTCACCATTTCTGACAAGACCTACAATAGTGGTATCATCCGCGAACTTGATGAATTTGTTGGATTCATGCTTGGCCATGCAGTTGTATGTCAACAAGGTGAACAACAGAGGACTCAGGATGCAGCCCTGAGGGACACCCATGTTCAATGTAATACTGATTGAACTGTTATTTCCAACACATACATTTTGGGGTCTGTTGATGAGAAAGTCCAGTATCCAGTTACATTGGGGGGGTGTTGATGTCCTGCTGGATCAGCTTCAGTATCAGATTCTGGGGGATGACAATGTTAAAGACAGAACTAAAATCGATGGACAGCATTCTGGCATAGCAATTCTTGTTCTCTAGGTATGCCAAGGATTTATGAAGTGCTACAGCTATTGCATCAGCCATGCAGTGGTTAGATCTATAAGCAAACTGTAATGTATCCAGTGTTGCAGGTAGGCTTGAAAAGATATGGTTTTTGATCAACTGCTCAAAATACTTCATTACTGTTAATGTAAGAGCAACTGACTGGTAATCATTTAGGCTTGTCAGTTGGGATTTCTTGGGTAAGGGAATAATTGTTGTATTTTTGAAGCAACTGGATACAATGGCTAGTTGCAGGGATGTATTGAATATTTCTGTTAGTACAGTGGACAGTTGGGTAGCTCAGTCTCTTAGAACCCTTCCCATAATATTATCAGGACCATCTGCTTTTCTTGGGTTTACTCACATCAGGGTCCTCAGAACATCAGATGTTCTTAGACGTAGCACCTCCTCTCCCTGTTTGACAGGGAGCTTTTTTGGCACAGTGTTGTTGTCCATATCAAATATGCTGAAGTAGGTGTTGTTGCTCGCTCAGTCAGGATGAAATAGATGAACCTTCATGGGTTCTGTTCAAGCAGCTTTATTATGTACAAACACATCAGGACTGAGGCTTAATAACTTTAACATAGATAAACTTATAAATAAACTAGCTATGACACTCATACATGCTTACTCTCTGGCTGTACCAAAATGGCACTGAGGCTAGCATGTGCTTGATATTTATATGCACGTTCAGTCCGTGGAAATGCTTCTTAAAGGAACAACACAGCTGGCTGTTCTACATCCTCCCTCTTTGAGAACAGAGTCGTGCAATATTGATGACATTAAATGACATGCAATTGATACAAATGATTATTTGTCATACAATTATACAGAACTAGATACATATATACAACTACGTCCAGGTTCCTTTGTATTTCACACTAGGTCTGGAAATAAGACCAAATCATGTGACATAGAAATTAGAGTTAGGTTAACAACTGGGATTGTCTCTGCTGAATGTTCAACCTTAGGTACATCAGGAACATCATCAGAAATGGAAGTAGGAGTCAAGACACGTTCTGCAACAGGAACATTGTCTAGATTGCTCAGAGATCTAGAGTCTGTATCACAGGAACAATGCTGCAATAACAGTTCTGATACAGGAAGTAGATGTCTGCAATTTCTCCTGTACTCCACACCCACAGATTTCACAAAATAGGATTTTGGTTCTGCACATATACTTGTTACTTGACCAGTCCGGTAAAACCCTTTACCTTTCGCCGTTTGCATCTTCACTGTCTCTCTTTCTTTCAATGGACAAAGAAATCTGCTCGATTTATCATAACTGGGCTTCTGGAAGGAACGCTTTCTGAATAGTTGGGCTGTAATTGTTCTGCTGTTTTTAGCTTTAGGCCTCAACAAACTGGAACTAATAGGCAATGCTGTTCTGGTTTGCCTAGATAGAAGTCTCTGAGCAGGTGAGCCAAGTATATCGTCACGGGGTATGTTTCTGAGATTGAGTAAATTCAAAAAGACATCAATATTATCACACTTTGACTTTTCCAGTAATTGCTTTGCACTCTGCACTGCACGTTCAGCTAGTCCATGTGACTGTGGGTATTCAGGACTACTAGTAACATGTACAAAGTCTCATTCTTTTGCAAATTTCTGAAACAACTAACTGGTAAATTGGGTACCATTGTCATAAATAACTTTGTGTGGACTACCATGGACTAAGAAATTATGTTTCAACTTGGTAATAACAGTAGCATATGTTAGGTTAGGTAGTAAATCAATCTCAAACAAGTTTGAATAAAAGTCTATCAGCGCTAAGTAATGCTGATTGTTCCACTTGAATATATCAGTGGCTACTGTTGACCAAGGTAGTTCAGGAACTTGACTTAGTTAAACTGGCTCTGTGTTGATTTAACAGCGTTCAGTGTTCTGCCATTTTGGTGTCGTAATATAGACCCCTCATTAGGTTGGTGGGGTGGCAGTTTTCTGCTTAACGTCTTCAAATGCTCTCTGGTGCTGTTCCAGCCAAGACCATGTAACATTCTTGCATGTTTGCTCTCCCAAAGGTGCTGTCAACTCACTGAAGTCTCGTATAAACTTGCCTAAATAGTTGACCATACCAAGAAAATGTTGTAGAGCTTGAACATTATCTGGTGCTGGCATCTCAAAATGGCTCTTTGCTTGGATGGGTCTGGTTGCAAGCCAATGTTAGTAAATAAATGACCTACATATGTAACTTCTGGAAGTCCGAAAGTTGCACTTCAGAGGATTGAGCTTTAAGTTCCCTTCATGTGCTCTGTCTAGAACTTTCTTAAGGTTTCTGTTATGTTCTGCTTCACCATTGCCTCCAACTAATAAATCATCTACTATTATGGCACAAGGATAACCTGAAAAAAATTTGCTCCTTTGCAGGCTGAAAGACTTAATTTGCAGAATTTATTTCAAATGGCATCCTGAGGAATATATAACTGCCAAACGGGGTACTGAAAGTAGTCAGTAATGAGGATTTGTGATCAAACATCACCTGCCAAAATTAACTTTTTGCATCCAAGTCAGAAGAAACAGTGGCATTTAGTATTAGGGTTGAGACTTCCTCAATTGTACACATTGGATGATGTGGTCTCTTTAATGCTTTGTTCAAATCTCTTGGTCAATACATATTGTGATTTCATCTAAGCCTTTTTTGTAGGCTGCTACCATGGATGACACCCATTCATTTGGTTCTGTGACTGGACAAATTACACCTTGCTGTACCATTTTATCCAACTGAGCTTTAACTCCATTATGCATACATATCGGAACATTTCTTGCTGGTCTGACCACTGGACTAACATCTGGGTCTAACATCATAGAATACACAACTAGAAGTTTGCCCTACTGGTCAACAAAAACATCAACATACTCTAAGAAAATAGAGAACTAGGATATGTGCTTATATGATGAACTTCTTTGGTAAAGGAAAGAAAATTCATTCTCAAACTGTCTCTGAGATCCAATAATGACTGCACAGGTCTTCAGACTAGCTGTAACAGTTCCTAGCCAGATAACATGAAAGCACTACTGGACCTTCGGTTTGCATTTCTTCACCTCCATAAGCATTAAGTTTTGCGCAACTAGTCACATTGAGTTGTTCACCATTCCTCACCTTAGCAGATGAGTCTCTGACATAACACTACACTTTGAGCCAGTGTCTACTTTAAGCTCAGTGGATTTACCATTGATCTGGATACTGCAAAACACTTCATTCTTTGCCAACAAATTCACTGCATTAATTTTTTCACCAATTACTGACACACCGTATACTTAGAAAGTAGAATGGCAGCTCTCTATATGATCAACTTGCCTTTTTAAGTGACCCTTCTTTACAACTGTGTGAGGTTTATTTGATTTGCAAAACTTTTGAAAATGGTTCCATTGTTTACACTTGTGGAATTGCTGACCAAATGCTAAGCACTTTTCTCTTTTGGACTCTTGATTGGTACTACAATTGTGACAGTTCACAATAAAGCTGGCTTTTGGTTTTCCTGACTCACCATTTTACTGCCCTGAGCATGCTCTTTTCTTAAAATTTGCTGGAAAACTATGGGTTTTACCTGGGGAGCCTGCAGGGGTGGCAGATGCCATGTGTTTAGTCCTACTTCTGCTAGCCACGTGTTGCATGCTGTCTACATTTGCTCTAGAGCCTGCTGAAACCATGCTCTTATCACTTGCAAGCATACTTGTGTGCATTTCCGTAACTTCATGGATTTGACAAATCTCAATAGCCTTTCTTAGCATTAAATCACTGGCACAAAGCAAAATCTTTCTTACAGCAGCACTATTAATACCACACACAGTCCTGTCCTTTATTAACTCATCTTTTAAATCACCAAACCTACACATTTTAGCATTGTTTCTCAGGTCAGTAATATAAGCTGCAAAAGTTTCCCCTGGTTTTTGATCTCGTGTAAAACAAATGCATTTCTAATGTCATATTTGTCTGGGGGTTACACATTCCCCTGAATTTACATTTCAAACACTTGGGGTCTTCCCTTGATTCAGCATGTACAACAATATGATGGTTTTCAACTTCCCCCTGATATACATTTGTGGATACATAAATGAGCACTCTTTCAATCGTCTCCGAAACAGCTAGGTTTAGCAAAATGAATGCCCTTGTACGTGCATTTTTGTCAGAATAAGCTGCTTGTATATAAATATCATACTCTTGCTCAAATATTCTCCAGTTCTCTGCAATATTCTGATCAAATACAAGTGGTAAGGGCTTTTGAAATCTGTCTGCCATATTAACATATACCAGTGAAGACTTTTGCAAGCATGCACAAATGCACACACACATACATATGCCAGAAATTTATGCCAGTATTTGTAACTATGCCCAATAGCACAACATGCCGCTGAATACCTGAACTTTGTGAAATAAGTCTACTGGGCAGAGAATACTCTTGAAATTACTATACTGTAAGAAACCACTTCTTATCAGTATAAGAAACATTTCAAAATAACTGTACTTTATGAGTAAACAGTACACAGCTGAAACTTTCTCAAAATGACTGTACTTTGCTAAATAACTCTTTACAGTGCAAGAAACACTCTGTAATGGTGATACTTTGTGAATAGACACATCCAGCACAAGAAACTTTTCGAAATGGCTGCATTTTGACTGTACTTCACAAAATAGTTGCACTTTGCACACAAATACACTCTTTGGAATAAATGCACAGTAATACGCATACACTGTAAGCACTTTACACACTTTGAAATACTTTGAATAACTCAAGTTATGCCCTGAATACATTGTGCAATAGTAGTTATGCCAAAGCACAGTACTTTGCAAAAAAACATGCAGTCACCTTCTATTTATGCTTAATGTGCCATTTTCCCTTATTTGTATCTATTTTGCTTGTTTAGTCATTTTTCATGCCCATTATACTTTTCTTGTCTAGCTTTACTCTAAATGTGCCCATTTTCCTTTAAACATGCTTGTTTTTGCAATTCTGTGGTAATTCCAAACCCCTTATGTGCTTTTCTGATGCTCGTTTTATCAAATATCTTAATTTTAAACATTTTATTTAATTAATAAACCTTGTGTGCCTCTTGCTTGTTTAATAATGTGGTTTGTGCCCTTGTAATCCTCCGTTTTATCTTTTTTATAAAATAAACCATTTGTGCAAGTTTTTATCACGTTTTGTTCATTTCTGGCCCTTTTTTGTGCTTGGTTCTCTTAATTTACCTTCACTGTTAACTCTGCACCTCATAGCTCTGAAAAGCAGCCTCTGGAATCCCGATTCTGACACCATGTTGCTTGTCCAGTCAGGATAAAATAGACAAGCCTTCTTGGGTTCTGTTCAAGCAGCTATATTATATACACACACATCAGGATTGAGGCTTAATAACATTAACTTAGATGAACTTTTAAACAAACTAGCTATTACAATCATACATGCTCACTCTCTTGCTGCACTCTCAAAATGGCACTGAGGCTAGCACGTGCTTGTTATTTATGTGCACGTTCAGTCATTGGAAATGCTTCTTAAAGGTACAACACAGCTCTCTATTCTACAGGTGCTCAGTTGGTTCAGAAATTCTGTCTTGTCATCACATGGGGTGGATGCAGGCCTGTAGTCAGTTATGGCTTGTATGCCTTTCCAGAGACATCTGAAGTCAATTTGGTCAGAGAAGTGCCCCTGAATTTTACATCCATAGGTCCTCTTAGCCTCCTTTGTACCTGTATGTAGATTTTCTCTGGCCTCTCTTAGGGCATCTTTGTCTTTTGATTTAAATGCAGCATTTCATGCCTTTAGGAGCTCATTTACTTCAACAGATAACCAGTGTTTCTGATTAACATGCATGGTGATACATTTGATGACTGTTACATCATCAACACATTTTGAAATATAGGCCATTACAGATTCCGTACACTCCTCCAGGTCAATATGGTAGCCCTTTACAATTGCCTATATAAACACCAACCAGTTTGTACATTCATAGCAGTCCAGTAGTGCCAAGACTGCTCCCTAAGGCCATATCCTTACTTATTTGGTTGTAGGTTTGCCCCTTTTCAGCAGCTGTGTGTATCCAGGAAGCAACATGATGGCCAGATGGTCTGAGTTGCCTAGATGTGCATAAGGCCAGTTTTACATTTGTATACACCTTATTTAGAGTGTTCTTCCCTCTTGTTGCAAAGTTCACATGTTGATGGTAATGGGGTGATATGAATTTCAAGTCAGATTGATTTAAATCACATTCAGTTATATGGGCAAACTCAGGGTTCTTATTCTGGAGGTCATTTATTGACAGATACAGAATGTTCAATGCCACATTGATATTAGCACTAGAGGGGATGTAAACAGCTGTTATGTTCACTCCATTGAATTCCCCAGGCAAGTAGAAGGGTCTGCATTTTAGTGACATGAACTCAATGTTCTCAGAGCAGTGAAAGGCGATTATTTCACATTTTGTACACCAGCTGTTGTTGATATACACACAAATACCCCCACCATGAGATTTACCACAAAGACACGGATTTCTGTTAGCACAAAATAATGACACCCCCCCCACACACACACACATGTATTGTACTACCATTAATACTGGAGTTCAGCCATGTTTCAGTGAACACAAGTAAACAACTATTTCTCATCTTAGATTGTGAGGAAAGATCCATCCTTAAGTAGTCCATCTTGCTCTCCAGTGAGCACATATTTGCCAGCAGCATGGAAGGAAGTGCAGGCCTGGGTGGATTTCTTTTCAGTCTGGCCTTATTTCCTGCTCTTTCTTGATCTTTCACATAATTTCCTTTTAATATTCTTCCCATGTCCGATTGTCAACTGGTTAGACAGGTTTGCCAGGTTTCTGCAGTATTTACCATGTGCCAGTAAGAGTCCAAGCTGCAGGAATTCCTGGAGTGTGTTTAAGTTTACAGGCCTCTCTGCTAGCAGTTCATCAAACATGCAGCACAGTGAGATATGAGATCAGATTTCCAGAAGATTCTTAGCATTGTGATTAATCATACCTTCATTTCTTGTCCTTAAATCTGTTTATTTTTCTGTTGTTTCTCATGAAAAACAAGACAAATAGTGCACTTTTCTATACAGATCCAAAGCAGCCGCTGTCACACAGGGCGCTCCCATTTTTTAAATTTAATTAATAAAGGATTATTTATTTTATTAATAAATTATTCTGATTCAAAATCCTTATGTAAAGTCACTGCAATCTCCCTCTGAATGATTTTAGATATGATTTGTCTGCTGCTACCAAAGTGAAGAGCAGTCCATGTTTGTTGTCCATTACAGTTAACAGTTCTGTCATTCAGGATGTCATTTCTTATATAATACAATTCTGTTCTCTACTAATAGTTACTGAGACCTCCATGGTAGCCTCAAAAGCATTAATGGTTCCAGCATGCTCAACCACTGTAAATTGCACCAACACTGAGTCACATGCATTTTCTTTGCTGCTGAGTTATTGTTACTACTTCTAAAGTAATAAATAAACATTTTTTTCATACAATGGCAATGAAAAGTTATGCACCAATATGTACACATAAAACAGAAAGAATAAATGAAATGATTTCTTAGATTAATATGAGTAAAACATAATAATATAAAATTTAGCAACCCATTGTAAAGGGACTTAACAGGTAGCCATGAAAAACATCTGATCAGATATCAATGCTGTTTCAAAGTAATGAAAACTATACCTTTCATGTAGCTTGACTGAGAATGAAACAAAAAGTATTCAAAAAAATGTATTCTTTACTGAAACCGGAGTAAACTACCATAACTGCTGTATATAGTGTCTTCCACTGTAAGATGTATATGGCAGAAATGTTAATATTTAGTGGTAATTAGAAACACAAAGGGATAGCCAGGCAAGACACAGCAGTGATACAAAAGCAGAAGAATTTTGTATTGTTTCATGAGCTGCAGCTGCTTAAAGTAAAATGTCAGCCTTGGGTGGCTAACTTGCACTGAATGTAAACTTTCATAGGTTCATAGGTGTGTACTAGGCTAATGACCCTGGGGCGTTTACAAGCCTAGCCATAGGATTACCTGACATTGTGTCACCCGACCTTAGTTCCCAGTGCCTCTGTCAAGTAGAGCCACTGGAGTTATCCCCAGGGTGAACTTTCTATTTCCCATCCACTCATCAAGATTTCCCTTGAACAGGGTCAGTGAGCTGCTCGGTTTGACATGTATGGGAAGTCTATTCCATATCATGGGCAGTCTCTGGGTTTTGAACTTGTCCCTCCAGCTTGTTCTGTTGATTGTGGTAATGAGGTTGAGGTCTCTGGAGTGTGTGATGCAGCAGGATTAGGATTTCTTTAGATGTAGCATTTCTAACGGAGATGGATCAGACATGGCTTTGTAAGTCAAGCAGAGATCGCCTCTAAGTAGGCAATATGAGACAGAGAATAGTTGGAGTTTTATTCACACTAATTCACACACCAATTCACACTATCGTCTGATAGTGCATTTCCAGGTACATAGTTCCTCCTCCCTCTAGGTATGTTGTACTCCTTTCTACTACCTATCTTATTAGCCCCATACCTCCTAACATTATATGAATCCCAACCTCTTACAGGACTTCAAGTCCCAAAGGCCCACACTAACACCCCAGAAGCCAAACATCTCACCTTTAATCATATCCATAGTACCAGGACATATCTAACATCATGCTCACACTCCCTACACACTAACACCAGTAAAATTAGCTCTAGAATCAAACATTATTATAATGTTGTAGATAAATTCCTGAAACTTATCCCCAAGCTTAGACCTAGCCTATTACTTGATGAGGATATACACCCTAACCCTGGCCCTGCCAACTCAGGCATATACTCTCCCTCTACCTGTAACCTAAGCCTCAAGCCTACAATTTTCAGGCCACCCAACTCTCTCCTAACCTGTCATCTTAATATCAGAAGCATCAATAACAAGGTGCATGAACTTCATGCAAACCTTGCTGATCTCTCCCCTGAAATTCTCTGTCTATCTGAGACATGGTTAAAACCTACCATCACCGATAATGAAGTATAACATACACAGGTTGGACCGTGCTTCCAGAAAAGGGGGAGGGGTAGCCATACTTTACAAATTTGAGTTGATTGTAACCACAGATGTAATACAACCACCTCAGATTAATAACTTAGAGATTCTAGCCACCAAACTGCAACTCAACAAAATTAAATGCATTTATATCATTTGCATGTATATTCCCCCAAGTAATAATATGCCTACACTTGAAGATACCTTACACTGGATATCTAGTCACTACCCTCAGGAAACCTTACTTCTCGGAGACTTTAATATAGATTGAGCCACCTGTTCTTCAGAATCCCCTACCATCCATATTAACCTGCACTCGTTTACACAAGTCATCAACACCCCTACTAGGATAGGCAAACCCAACCATAAAGAAAGTATGCTCGATCGGGTACTCATTAATAGTCACCCCAACCTGTATACCTCTGGTACCCTCCCCGATAGTCTAAGTGATCACCATCTCACATATATAATCAAGCACAAAGTAACCAATCTCCAACAACCCTTACTAAGAAATGTTAGAAGTAAAAAACAATTTGACTCAGCCAAATTCCAACAAGAATTAAATTCTTGTAATTGGTCTATCCAAAAACTTCTACCCTTAGAAGAAGTAGTCTTGTATTTTAACAAAAAATTCCTTGAGATCCTTAACTTTCACGCACCCACTTGCTCAAAGAGAACTAAGGCAAAAGCTGCGCCTTGGCTTTCAAAAGAGACTAGGCTCAAAGTTAATCTCAGAAATAAAGCCTGGGCTTTATGGTGAACTACTAAACTCCCTCATGATAAAATTAAATACAGGCAATTTAGGAATGAGACTAAAAAACTTATACTACTAGACAAAAAACAATACTACTGTAAATTACAAACAGAAAATCAAAATAACCCTCAGAAGTTCTGGGCAGGGTTGAATAATCTACTACACCCTGGTCATACTACTACCCCTGTCCCAGCTGCCTCTACTGATAAACCCCCAGAAGCAGTCTCAGATAGTTTTAACTGATTCTTTACCGAGACAATTCAAGCCCTAGCCAGCCAACTTCCTCTTAGTTCCCATAGCCAAGATAGTACCACCCCTAGAAATCTACCCTTATTTAGCTTTCAACCTGTTGCCACATCACTTATCCGTACCCTAATCAAAAAACTAAAACACACCACACTCTCGGCTGACCAACTTCCAGCTGAATACCTACAAAAATCAGCTATTGCCTATCCAGTGTCATTACTTATCAATTGCACCACAGTAGAAGCAAAAATTCCCGATATCTGGAAAATATCCTATGTAATCCCTCTTCATAAAGGAGGTAGTTCTACTGAACTCTCCAACTATAGGCCTATAGCTATACTCTCTCTCCTCTAGCAAAGATAATGGGAAAATGTATTCAGAAACAGTTCTTGCACCACCTAATCCATAACCACCTCATGATAGATACCCAGCATGGCTTCAGATCTCACCATAGCACCACCTCAGCCCTGCTAGTCTTTTCCAGTACCATAAACCTTAATCATAATAATAATCATATTTCTTCAGCTCTTTGTTTGTATCTGTCCAAAGCTTTTGATATGGTCGATCACCAACTATTAATCCACACTCTGCAATCACTTTGTCTAGATCCCAAAGCCCTTCAGTGGTTTAATTCATACCTAAGTGGTAGACAGCAGGCTGCACTTTGACAGACCAAACTCTCTACCCTGCTACCTAACACCCTGGGAGTACCACAAGGTTCTATATTAGGGCCCCTGTTATTCTCCATCTTCATCAACAATTTGAACACTGCCATACCTAAAGTCAGCTGTATCCAATATGCAGATGACTCTACTCTAATTTGCTCAGCAACATCCCCTACAGAGTTACAGTTAACTACCCAGACCACCTTTAACACAATAGAAAACTGGCTTACCAATCGTCGCCTGATGCTGAATCCTAAAAAGTCTAAAACGCTGTTATTCTCACCTACACAAAGGTCTAGTGCCATTAACTTTATAATTAAAGCAAAGGATGGCACAATAATCTCCCCTGACCTCTCTACTAAACTACTAGGTGTCACTATTGATAACAAGTTAAAATTTGACCTACATATTAACCAATTGATCAAAACCATCAATAAAAACTAGGTTCATTGTACAGAATAAAAAACTTCCTGACTCCCCCAGCCAAGGTTGCCATTGCTCTATCTCACCTTCTCTCTACTCTCTTGTATGCATCCCCTGTTCTCTGTAATACTAACAAGACTGTCCTAAACAAAATCAGCATCTGTTATAATCACATCGCCAGGTTTGCCACTGGGCTGCCTTTCAGGACACATCATTGCATCAATCTAATCCAGCTTGGATGGCTTGAACTAACTAGTCTTATCTTGTATAACCAACTGGTTATGGCCCACAGAATTATATACAACCCTGAAAACACCCCTGCACTCAAAAATCTGGTCACCCTGTATAACAACCCTAGACCATTGCGATCTTCCAACAGACTCCATATCCAGACATGTAAAACTAACAACCTAGCCGGCCACTCTCTCTTTACAAACTCTGTAGGCAGATCGTGGAACTCTCTACTACCTGAGATTACCTCACTCTCTTCTCTAGGTCAGTTCAAAACTAAGCTCAAACACTACCTGGGATCAAAATGGACATGCTATTGTATCAAGCCTGGTTAATCGTTTCTCCAGATTGTGTACAACTGCTATGTAACCTATCTTGTACTGCAACTTTCAGATTTATCTACTCTGAACAATTGTACCTAAGAAACTATTAATAATGATCGTTCATCGAATTAATGTAAAACATTCTTTATGTAATTCTGTATGGTTTGCCTCTATGTTCTCTGTAAATATTCTATTTTGCTATTTGTGACGTGACATGTAATTATATTTTTGTTATTGCTTGGAGCTTGTCCCCCCGGGCCTCCACTGAAAATGGACATATATCCAGTCGGACTATCCCAGTTAACAAATGTAAAATAAATAAAAAAAATAAAATAAAAATTTTTGAGTCTGTCCATATAGGACAAATGTGTAAGGCCTAGGATCCTCTTTGTGAGGTACTTTTGCAGCCTCTCCAGTTGTTCCAGGTGTCTAGTGAGGTACATGCCAAATGGGGCATTGTACTCGATGATTGCATGATAATTATTCGAAAACTATACATAGCCGGAGATAGAGTATGCCATTTACAAAATCTTTCTAAGAGAGTATGTGAGGTATTCAGGGATATTTGTAATGCTGTAGTGTTGCACTAAATATCATATAGTACTCAGTATGACACAGCTCAATAGTGATTAGCTATACATCAGTTTTGTAGTCCCAGCATGATGGGGAAACAGCAACATAGTAATTTATCACAGCAGTTGCCATAGCAGCAATTGTGCTACTAAAGTGGCAGCAATATGGGTGGTCATGTGAACAACATGGGAGAATGGTATCTAAATGTATACAGTCATATCTTATTTAGTTATTTATTTATTGCAATTTGATAACAGGTAGGTGGATTTGTCCACTGACCCTTTTCAGTCATGTTCTGGATTATAGATGAGCACAAGTATAATGCACAACAAAACTAAACCACAAAACAATATGAAGCTAAACAGCAAAACAATAGATAGATAGATAAATCAGTAAAGTACATGAAAAAGCAATAAGTAATCATATTAAGTGGAATTGGGAGCAGTCCAAACAGATAAGGAAGATAATTTCAGTTTTATATATATATATATATATATATATATATATATATATATATATATATATATATATATGTTTAGATTGATAGATATATCTACTATTACTAGCTGAACCAAGCAAATGTCAACGTGCTTAATATCTACACACTTAGTCAAAAAAAAAATGTTGAAATGCTACAGAGCATGCTCCAAGGCTAATCCTTGGAACATGCAAAACAAAACAGTGTTTTTTCAGGGGAGGCAACTGCCCCACACACCCCCAAACCCTAGATACTAACTCAATGATCCCACAATTCTCAGGGCAAAGGCATATCCTACTACTGTGGTGACTGTAGATCTTGTACATCTGTTGACCATTTGTATATGTCAACCAAAGTGCGCCAACAAACCAGAGGTCAGTTTAAGTTAAAATTGATCTATGCTGGGTACATACATACATACATACATATATATATATATATATATATATATATATATATATATATATATATACATGTATATATAGATAAATATATAGATATATAGATCTACCAGTAATAAGCGATGGAAATGTTAATATATATAATAAAGACAGACTTGCTTTAAAAAAAACACATTAACACTCTACAGCACATGTTCTGAGGCTAATCATTGGAACATGCAACAATCTAAACCTAGAACCCGATTTGGGGGGTGTAAGAATTGATACTACTGTATTGTATCATAATTAGCTGGAAACACTGTATGCTATGAGACTGAGAAACGAAAGTCTTTATCTGTTAATTACCCGAGCTTGTGCTGAACAGGTGCCAGTCTCTCCTTTATGGCCCAAGTCTTGTGCACTTTTCAGAATGAATTCTCCAAACACTGTAGTTCATTCAATAAGGCTTTAATAGATGTTTATAATATCCAAATACTGTCTTCATTAACAGTACTGATAAACAATTAGTGTTCAAAGTTACTGCACATCATATTCTGATTGTCCTGAACAACGTAAACTAACATAGTCTTTAGATGACCTGTCTTCTGTACTCAGGCTCGAGTGTCTGTCATCTCTGAAGTAACAGGTCGAACAACCTTACTAACCTTAACTGAACTGCTTTCCTGAGCACAAAATATTATATTGCTTGAGTTCAGTACTTTTCCTTATTTACTTTTTTTAACGTTGGTGTCAAGCTTTGCTCATATGTGCTCTATTTAAGGAACGTTCTGTAGCTAGCAAGACTGCATCTTTCCCTTGAGAAAAGAGCATTCTATCTGCACATTTTATGCTTATCTTTTCTTTCTAATAAACTGTCTCTCATGCTTGACCAGCAAGGTTATTTCTCTTTCTGCTTAACTGTCGTTTATGCATAAATAAAACACAGTTTATTTTTACCCTTTAGCCTGTCTAATGTCTAATAACTACTTTAAAATGGAAGTCTCTAATCTAACAGTGAGCTATGCCCCCCACATACTGCAGGCTAATTATATATACTAACTCTGAGATCACACAATACGTGGGGAAAGGACTAATCCCCCTACACTGCGGACTGGTGATCTCACACATCTGTTGACCATATGCATATAGTGTCCAACATGGGTCAAACCATATAGAGGATGACCACTGTAAAATTCGATTTATGCCAGGACACCCATATGTACATGTATATGTATATATATATATATATATATATATATATATATATATATATATATAAAGAGAGAGAGAGACAATGTAACTCAGTACTGAGGACATGTATTTTTCCAACTTGAAGGATAGTGCATACTTTCCTTAAGGAACAACAAAGCAAAAAAGGGAAAACTAGTTGTGCAGGAAACATTTATCTTAATATCCACATATTAATTACTAAAAACATAAAAAAAAGAATTTTTAAATAAAGAATGCTTTTTATCGAATCACTCTAAAAATTGAAAAATAAGGAAGAAGAGTGAAAGCTTTGCAAAAGAAACACAGACAAGCTGATTTCAGAAAAGCATTTGAGGTTAGTTTTGCTGATTCTATTATTGGGGTAGCAGAAGACGTAGCAGGAATCAACAAAACCAACCTTGAATGCTTTCCTGATATCAACTTGTCTGTGTTTCTCTTGCAGTTGTCACTCTTCTTCCTTATTTTTCACTTTTAAGAACGACAATAAAAAGCATTCTTTATTGAAAAAGATATTTTTTTTATATTTCTATTTCTTACTTCTTAGTTTTTAAGTAAATATAACAGCAATTCCGTAATTATCTATACAGAATTACTGTTGTATTTTACTTAAAAACTAAAAAGTAAAACCCTTGGATTCAATAAACTCTATGTAGGCTCTGTGCAATGCCTACATGAAGTTTACATGTTTGCGAGGTGGTGTGCAGCAAGCAGTAGCATGCAATGAATATTAATTGCTAATGGTGCGCCTAAGCTAAGTTTCGTGGCTGGCAACAGTGTTGCTGACTAGGAAACAATGTAAGTGAACATGCAGATATCAATTGTGTGTAAAGCAAAACATCTGCAGTCCATGGATTTGCTTGGAATGCCACAGTGATCAACAGGGATTCAAAGATAGCCATAAATTTGTTAGTACAACACATCTGCACAAATACCACTGTAATGAGGGGACAAATAACCAGAAATAGGGACATATTTGACATAGTTGTTGCATAGAAATATGTTAGAATGAAACTTTCTCAACCTCCTAGAGCAAGAAATCTGGACAAAGCCATAAATAATGGGGGTCATAGGATCACACACATGAATTGTAGGGATGAACACAGGAAAAGACAACAGGTAAAACTATGTAATGTACAGCAGAGGAGGGCATGTCAATGGAAGATAGTTGTAGCAGCAATACCAGTCACATATTTATATGGTATAGAAGGGACTGTACAGTGAAAATGTGTTTTACATGACTGTCACACAAGGTGACACAACAATGGGAAGAATGTCTGTATGAGATAAGCATCCTTACATGAATAATGCAGAGGTCATTTATCAGGGATCTGACATACAACTGTGATAGGGTGCATATTGAGAAGCTGTGCAAACCGACATGCCTGAATAGGAGTGCACTCTCAGCAGTGGTCTCTAGCAAGGTGGGCATAGGTAAAGGCACATGGAAAACATTACAAGAACCAGCTACAATCATGGACAATATCAGGATAATACCACCAGTAATCCCATACCTCTGACATAACATATGTGATTTACAGTGATAAGAGATGAGTCTACACACACGCACTTGAACAACTCTTATGATACGTCCACACTCTATGAGGTTAGCCAAGCACACTACCCTGTGCTGAAGATGTTAGGAGGAACACTCCCATATCATTTGTAGCCAGAGGGCAAGCTCCCCTGCATCCCCCCACATGGGAGGCTGTGCCCGCCAGACGCCCTGCTACTTAAATATAACAACGCTGAGATCGCACTACATTGCAGAAAAAGGAAATCTTCTATTCAGGCCGTTTGAACTTTTAAAAGTTTGATTATATGGTCTCGGCCGTATGTGCTTCGAACTTTTAAAAGTTTGATCAACTGAAGGGGACCCATATATTTATATGGCACAATCCACATTGTCATGAATGATATACATGCCATTAATAATGTCAAACACCTATGTATGTAGTGTTTGCATATGCAGAACAGGTAGCACGCATGCATGTTGTGTAACAACTTAATTGGTATTCTGTACCATCAGATAGTCATGTATATTCCATAGAAAGAATACCTAGGTATGGACAATAAGCTGTGTGACAGTGCACATTGTGACAAAGGTGGTGCACTTCAGTTACCCATCACTGGAAGATGTGTAGGGAGGTACATGAAGGGTGCATTGTACACAGTTATTGGTGTGATGACGACTGGGAACCATGAAAGTATTATGGCCTGTGATGTGGATGTCCTTCACATACCCAGTACTTGTGTTACAGATGTACCACTTACCATCTACCACAGCTCATGTGTCACATACCTATTGGTCTCATTATAGGGTGTGATGTCCACATTATACTTGGGTGGTGTTTTTGTTTCCTGAATTAACAAATCCCCCTATGTGTCTTGTCAATACAGGTGTTGTTATGCCTCTGGCAGCACTGTTTATGTGTTGCTACTGTCTGTATTATACTAATTTCACAGTTGGAGTCAAAGATTGCCCATATTCTGTGGTCCTTCAGGCAGGTATTTGGACACAGCATGTGTATGTCATCTGTGATGTCCATCACTTAACTAATGGACAGCAACGGGCCTAGTAGACAGCCCTGATGTATGGACCTGATCACTGGACCTGAGATATAGGTCATGTCACACATTTCAACATAGTGAGCTGCCACATATGTGATACACAGGTCTAACCATTTTGTGATATAGCTGTTTATGGCAGTGATGATTGAATACCTCAGTGTGGATTTGTGTCATATGCCTTGACCTGGTCATGTTCTCCACTATGACACTATTGTCATCATGCATGCTCTCGATGACCTCATTGAGAACATCTATCAGATGTAACAGACATAATGTAGCATTAATAACTCACACAGGTCTGTTGCATACAGCCAGCATATGACTAGTGCACATGTAGAAGAGGTCTATGATCACATGTTGGTCCACCTCACAGTCAAGAAGGATTAGGATGTCTCAATACATGTATTTATTTTGAGTTTGATAACTGGGGAAGTCCACTGGGCCCGAAAGCCCATTTTCAGTGGAGGCCCGGGAAGAAAAGCTCCATATTACAAATACATTACACACTTAAGGCTCTATATTCCAAAAACATAGCACATTTAACAATTTACATACAAAAAATAACATTTTTATACAATTGTATTGTTAGCATGGAAGAGTGAGGAAAAAAAATAAATTATACATAGATATGAAATGCAAAAGAAGTAAATGAGAGGAGAAGTGTAGGAAAAAGGAGGTGCAAAGAATTTAAAGGAGAAGAGATGCCAGGAGGAAGATAAAAAAGAACAGTTAGACGAAGATTAATTTTATGTTTGAGTAGAAAAGTACATCTTATGAAAAAGGTAAAAGATACATTTGTGAGAAGAGGCATGTAGACAGTGGGGAGGAGAGGGTATAAAAGGAATATATATAGAGTTTAAGCTGGGGAGAGAAAGGAGATAAAGAAGTAGAGGGTGGGGAGCTGAGGAGAGAGTTGGAAGAAGAGGGACAAGAGGGAGAAAATTGGAACTGGGATGTAATGGGATCTAGGTAGGAAGTATACAATTACATTTCCAGTTTTGGGAGAGGTGAGAATGGAGAAGAGATTTGAATTGTTCATG